>NW_020174819.1:0-35321 GCF_003031525.2 Neophocaena asiaeorientalis asiaeorientalis
CCCTTACTTTCAGTCTGTATGTGTCTCTAAGTCTGAAGTGGATCTCCTGTAGACAGAATATATAAGGGTCTTGTTTTTGTATCCAATCAGCCAATCTGTGTCTTTTGGTGGGAGCATTTAATCCTTTTACATTTAAGGTAATTATCAATATGTATGCTCCTATTCCCATTTTCTAAATTGTTTTGGGTTCGTTATTGTAGGTCTTTTCCTTCTTTTGTGTTTCTTGCCTAGAGAAGTTCCTTTAGCATTTCCTTAAAAGCTTGTTTGGTGGTGTTGAACTCTCTCAGCTTTTGCTTGTCTGGAAATGTTTTAATTTCTCCATCAAATCTGAATGGCATCCTTGCTGATTGGAGTAATTTTGGTTGCAGGTTTTTCTCCATCATCACTTTAAATATGTCCTGCCCCTCCCTTCTGACTTGCAGAGTTTCTGATGAAAGATCAACTGTTGACCTTAGGGGGATTCCCTTGTGTGTTATTTGTTGTTTATCTCTTGCTGCTTTTAATATGCTTTCTTTATATTTCATTTTTGACAGTTTGATTAATATATGCCTTGGCATATTTCTCCTTGTATTTATCCTGTATGGGACTCTCTGTTCTTCCTGGACTTGATTATTTCCTTTCCCATATTAGGGAAGTTTTCAACTATAATCTCTTCAAATATTTTCACAGTCCCTTTCTTTTTCTCTTCTTCTTCTGGAACCCCTACTATTTGAATGTTGGTGAATTTAATGTTGTCCCAGAGGTCTCTGAGACTATCCTCAGTTCTTTTCAGTCTTTTTTCTTTATTCTGCTCTGCAGTAGTTATTTCCACTATTTTATCTTCCAGGTCACTTATCCGTTCTTCTGCCTCAGTTATTCTGCTATTGATCCCTTCTAGAGTATTTTTAATTTCATTTATTGTGTTGTTCATCGTTGTTTGTTTCATATTTAGTTCTTTTAGGTCCTTGTTAAATGTTTCTTGCATTTTGTGTATTCTATGTCCAAGATTTTATATCATCTTTACTATCATTATTCTGAATTCCTCTTCAGGTAGACTGCCTATTTCCTCTTCATTTGTTAGGTCTGGTGGGTTTTTATCTTGCTCCTTCATCTGTGGTGGGTTTTTTGTCTTCTTATTTTGCTTATCTTACTGTGTTTGAGGTCTCCTTTTTGCAGGCTGCACGTTTGTGGTTCCCGTTGTTTTTGGTGGCTGTCCCCAGTGGCTAAGGTTGGTTCAGTGCGTTTTGTAGGCGTCCTGGTGGAGGGGACTAGTGCCTGTGTTCTGGTGGGTGAGGCTGGATCTTGTCTCTCTGATGGGCAGGTCCACGTCTGGTGGTGCATTTTCGGGTGTCTGTGGACTTATTATGATTTTAGGCAGCCCTCTCTGCTAATGGGTGGGTTTGTGTTCTTGTTTTGCTAGTTGTTTGGCATAGGGTGTCCAGCACTGTAGCTTGCTGGTCATTGAGTGAAGCTGGGTTTTGGTGTTGAGATGGAGATCTCTGGGTGATTTTTGCCATTTGTTATTATGTGGAGCTGGGAGGTCTCTTGTTGAGCAGTGTCCTGAAGTTGGCTCTCCCACCTCAGAGGCACAGCACTGACTCCTGGCTGTAGCACCAAGATCCTTTCATCCACATGGCTCAGAATAAAAGGGAGAAAAATTAGAGAGAAAGAATTTGTAGAAGTAGGAAGATAGAAAGGAAGGAAGAAGGAAAGAAAGAAAGAAAGAAAGAAAGAAGGAGAGAGAGAAAGAAAGAAAGAAGAAGGAAAGAAGGAAAGAAAGGAAGAAAGGAGGGAGGGAGGGGGGGGATTGTGGGAGGAAAGAGGGAAGGAAGGAAGGAGGGAAGTAAGGAAAATAAAGAAATAAGATAAAGTAAAATAAAGTTATTAAAATCAAAAGTAATTATTAAGAGAAAAAAATTAAAAAAAAAACGGATGGATAGAACCCTAGGACAGATGGTGGAAGCAAAGCTCTACAGACAAAATCTCACACAGAAGCCTCATGTATTGCCTTTTTATGAAGTAAAGCAATAATGTAATTTGCAAAATAATTTTCTTTGACAAAAATGATTTAGAACTGTTCATTTATTAATGGATATTGCTAATTGGAAAAAAGCATACTGTTTTCAGTAAAAGAAGCAGGAAGAATCTCTACTAGAAGGCACTTTATTTCAAGTTATTTCTAGATGCTACATTCTTGAAGGTAATAAAATTTCCCTTTATTCCATAATTTTACTTGCTTGCTTATTTAGACCGATCTTCCTCCAACTAGTACAAATCAGGAAGGTTGGTTCTTGCAATGTGCCTTCCATCATAACATTTCTCTAACAGTACCTCATTACACTGACAATCCTTACATATTGAGGATGATACACCATGATCAAGTGGGGTTTATTCCAGGAATGCAAGGATTCTTCAATATACGCAAATCAATCAATGTGATATTCCATATTAAAAAATTGAAGGAGAAAAATCATATGGTCATCTCAACAGATGCAGATAAAGCTTTTGACAAAATTCAACACCTATTTACAATAAAAGCCCTACAGAAAGTAGGCATAGAGGGAACTTTCCTCAACATATAAGGCCATATATGACAAATCCACAGTCAACATTTTTCTCAATGGTGAAAAACTGAAAGCATTTCCACTAAGATCAGGAACAAGACAACGTTCCCCACTATCACCACTCTTATTCAACATAGTGTTGGAAGTTTTAGCCACAGCAATCAGAGAAGAAAAGGAAATAAAAGGAATCCAAATCGGAAAAGAAGAAGTAAAGCTGTCACTGTTTGCAGATGACATGATACTATACATAGAGAATCCTAAAGATGCTACCAGAAAACTACTAGAGCTAATCAATGAATTTGGTAAAGTAGCAGGATACAAAATTAATGCCCAGAAATCTCTGGCATTCCTATATACTAATGATGAGAAATCTGAAAGAGAAATCCAGAAAACACTCCCATTTATCACTGCAACAAAACGAATAAAATATCTAGGAATAAACCTACCTAAGGAGACAAAAGACCTGTATGCAGAAAATTATAAGACACTGATGAAAGAAATTAAAGATGATACAAATAGATGGAGAGATATACCATGTTCTTGGATTGGAAGAATCAACATTATGAAAATGACTCTACTACCCAAAGCAATCTACAGATTCAAATTTTACCCCAATAAAGATGTTAAAAGAAAAAAAAAAAAAACTAAATTTAGACTGGGAATGCAAGTAGACGTGTCCAAAACTTTGGAGAAGATGGACTGATAATAGCTACTACTGCTAACATTTGTATATCACTTTTTGGTTTGTTAAATTAATAAATGAGCAAACTGAAGCTTAAAGGGAATAAATGGCTCTTTATTAAAGGAAGAATAGAATATCTAAACGTTTCTAACTATGCTAACCTTCACAAATTTATAGAGGAAAGTGGAGAGATGACCTAGTTTGTGTTAGGAAGCAGCCCCTGGAATTTATCTGGCTCCACTCAGTTCTTATATGTAGTATATGGCTAACTATTGCTCCTGCTGCTGCTGCTGCTGCTGCTAGTCTAGTATTCAAGAAGTCACTGAGGCATGGTAGAAGCTTCTTGGACTTTAGAGCCAGCAGTCTTGGCACTGCTGTTTACCAGGAGTGTGGTATAGGGATAAAGCATACCGACTCTTAGCCAAACCTCAAAAATATTTTATTTTGAACTGGACAAGAAGAATCTAAAATTCATGTGGAAGAATAAAGGTTTAAGAATATCAAATGCAATTCTGAAAAATAACAAAGAGGAGGAATTTTGTCGTACCTAACATAGCAAAACATTAGAAAAATATAGAAAGGTGTGGTATTAGTATAGAGATATCCAAATAGATCAATGGAACAGAAAAATAGTGTCCATAAACAGACACACATATATGAGAACATGGAATACAAAAGAGATCTATTATAAATAAATGCATAAGAAATGGTTTATGACAATTGACTATCCTCACAGACAAAAAAATTAGATCATACCATGCAAAAAATGAATTCCAGAAAGATTAATGATTTAAATTTATCCATTAATTCATTTAGCAAATATATATTGAGTACCTCCTATGTGCCATAAAGTGTTCTAGCCACTGGGGAATCAGTGGACAAGACAAAATCTCTGACTTAAAATGTTTGAAGGGAGAAGATGGTGGAAGAGTAAGACGTGGAGGTCACCTTCCTCTCCACAGATACATCAGAAATACATCTACACGTGGAACTGCTCCTTTAGAACACTTACTGAACGCTGGCAGAAGACCTCAGACGTCCCAAAAGGCAAGAAACTCCCCACGTACCTGGGTAAGACAAAAGAAAAAACAGAGACAAAAGAACATGGATGGGACGTGCATCAGTGGGAGGGAGCTGTGAAGGAGGAAAGGTGTCCACACACTAGGAAGCCCCTTAATGGGGGGAGACTGCGGGTGGTGGAGGGGGGAAGATTCGGAGCCATGGAGGCAAGCACAGCCACAGGGGTGCGGAGGGCAAAGCGGAGAGATCCCCGCATGGAGGATCGGTGCTGACCTGCACTCACCAGTCCGAGAGGCTTGTCTGCTCACCCTGTCTGCTCACCCGAGGGGATGGGTGGGGGCTGGGATCTGAGGCTCCGGCTTCGGTAGGATCACAGGGAGAGGACTGGTGTTGGTGGCGTGAACACAGCCTGAAGGGGGCTAGTGCACCACGGCTAGGAGGATGCCCTGGGAAAAAGTCTCGAGCTGCCAAAGAGGCAAGAGATTTTCTTCCCTCTTTGTTGCCTGGTGTGCGAGGAGAGGGGATTAAGAGCACTGCTTAAAGGAGCTCCAGAGACAGGCACGAGCCGCGGCTAAGAGCGCGACCCCAGAAATGGGCATTGGACACTAAGGCCACTGCTGCTGCCACCAAGAAGCCTGTGTGCGAGCACAGGTCACTCTCCACACCTCTCCTGCAAGGAGCGTGTGCAGCCCGCCACCCCCAGGTTCCCACGATCCAGGGACAACTTCCCTGGGAGAACGCACGGCACACCTCAGGCTGCTGCAACAATGGCACAGAGACCTCTGCTGCTGCAAGCTCGCAATGCATCTGCACCACTCCCTCCCCCCAGCCTGAGTGAGCCAGAGCCCCCTAAGCAGCTGCTCCTTTAACCCCATCCTGTCTGAGTGGGAACAGACACCCTCGGGTGACCTAAATGCAGAGGCATATGCCAATCCAAAGCTGAATCCCAGGAGCTGTGTGAACAAAGAAGAAAATAGGAAATTTCTCCCAGCAGCCTCAGGAGCAGTGGAATAAATCTCCCGAATCAACTTGATGTACCCTGCATCTGTGGAATACCTGAATAGACAAAGAATCATCCCAAATTGAGGAGGTAGACTTTGGGAGCAAGATATGTTATTTTTTCCACTTTTACTCTTTTTCTGAGTGTGTATGTGTATGCTTCTGTGTGTGACTTTGTCCATATAGCTTTGCTTTCAACATTTTTTCCTAGGGATCTGTCTGTCCGTTTTGTTTTTTTTTTTTAACTTAAAAATTTTTTTTCTTAATAATTATTTTATTTTATCCTTTCTTTCTTTCTTTCTTTCTTTCTTTCTTTCTTTCTTTCTTTCTATTTTTTCTTTCTATTTTTTCTCCCTTTTATTCTGAGCCATGTGGAAGAAAGCTCTTGGTGCCCCAGCCAGGACTCAGTCCAGTGCCTCTGAGGTGGGAGAGCCAACTTCAGGACACTGGTCCACAAGAGACCTCCCAGCTCCATGTAACATCAAATGATGAAAATCTCCCAGAGATCTCCCTCTCAACACCAAAACCCAGCTTTACTCAATGACCAGCAAGCTACAGTACTAGACACCCTGTGGCAAAGAGCTAGCAAGACAGGAACACAGCCCCATCCATTAGCAGAGGCTGCCTAAAATCATAATAAGGCCACAAACACCGCGAAACACACCACCAGACGTCGACTTTCCCATCAGAAAGACAAGATCCAGCCTCATCCATCAGAACACAGGCACTAGTCCCCTCCACCAGGAAGCCTAGAAAACCCACTGATCCAACCTTAGTCACTGTGGTCAGACAGCAAAAACAACGGGAACTACGAACCTGCAGCCTGTGAAAAGGACACCCAAAACACAGTAAGATAAGCAAAATGAGAAAACAGAAAAACACACAGAATGAACGAGCAAGGTAAAAACCCAACAGACCTAACAAATGAAGAGGAAATAGGCAGTCTACCTGAAGAAGAATTCAGAATAATGATAGTAAAGATGATACAAAATCTTGGAAATAGAATAGATAAAATGCAAGAAACATTTAACAAGGATCTGGAAGAACTAAAGAGGAAACAAGTAATGATGAACAACACAATAAATGAAATTAGAAATACTCTAGAAGGGATCAAAAGCAGAATAACTGAGGCAGAAGAACGGAAAAGTGCTCTGGAAGATACAATAGTGGAACTAACTACTGCAGAGCAGAGTAAAGAAAAAAGAATGGAAAGAACTGAGGACAGTCTCAGAGACCTCTGGGACAACATTAAACGCACCAATATTCGAATTATAGGGGTCCCAGAAGAAGAAGAGAAAAAGAAAGGGACGAGAAAATATTTGAAGAGATTACAGTTGAAAACTTCCCTAATATGGGAAAGGAAATAGTTAATTAAGTCCAGGAAGCACAGAGAGTCCCATACCAGATAAATTCAAGGAGAAACACACCAAGACACATATTAATCAAACTGTCAAAAATTAAATACAAAGAAAGCATATTAAAAGCAGCAAGGGAAAAACAACAAATAACACACAAGGGAATCCCCATATGGTTAATAGCTGATCTTTCAGCAGAAACTCTGCAAGCCAGAAGGGAGTGGCAGGACTTATTTAAAGTGATGAAACAGAAAAACCTACAACCAAGATTACTCTACCCAGCAAGGATCTCATTCAGATTTGATGGAGAAATTAAAACCTGTACAGACAAGCAAAAGTTGAGAGAGTTCAGCACCATCAAACCAGCTTTACAACAAATGCTAAAAGAACTGCTCCAGGCAAGAAACACAACTGAAGGAAAAGACATAAAATACAAACCCAAAACAATTAAGAAAATGGGAATAGGAACATACATATCAATAATTACCTCAAAGGTAAATGGATTCCATGCTCCCACCAAGAGACACAAACTGGCTGAATTGATACAAAAATAAGACCCTTATATATGCTGTTTACAAGAGAACCACTTCAGACATAGCGACACTTACAGACTGAAAGTGAGGGGATGGAAAAAGATATTCCATGCAAATGGAAACCAAAATAAAGCTGGAGTAGCAATTCTCATATCAGACAAAATAGACTTTAAAATAAGGACAAGAGACAAAGAAGGACACTACATAATGATCAAAGGATTGATCCAAGAAGAAGACATAACACTTGTAAATATTTATGCACCCAACATAGGAGCACATCAATACATAAGGCAAATACTAACAGCCATAAAAGGGGAAATCAACAGTAACACAATCATAGTAGGGGACTTTAACACCCCACTTTCACCAATGGACAGATCATCCAAAATGAAAATCAATAAGGAAACTCAAGCTTTAAATGATACATTAAACAAGACGGACATAACTCACATTTATAGGATAATCCATCCAAAAAAAAACAGAATACACATTTTTCTCAAGTGCTCCTGGATTATTGTCCAGGTTAGTTCATATCTTAGGTCACAAATCAAGCCTTGGTAAATTTAAGAAATTGAAAACGTATCAAGTATCTTTTCTGACCACAACACACTATCCACAACACAAACACAAGACTAGATACCAATTACAGGAAATGATCTGTAAAAAATATAAACACATGGAGGCTAAACAGTACACTATTTAATAACCAAATGATCACTGAAGAAATCAAAGAGGAAATCAAAAAATACCTAGAAACAAAAGAAAATTGAGACACGACCACCCAAAACCTAGGGGATGCAGCAAAAGCTGTTCTCAGAGGGAAGTGTATAGAAATACAATCCTACCTTAAGAAATAGGAAACATCACAAATAAACAACCTAATCTTGCAGATAAAGCAATTAGAGAAAGAAGAACAAAAAAACCCCAAAGTTAGCAGAAGGAAAGAAATTATGAAGATCAGGTCAGAAATAAATGAAAACGTAATGAAGGAAATGATAGCAAAGATCAATGAAACTAAAAGCTGGTTCTTTGATAAGGTAAACAAAATTGATAAACCATTAGCCAGACTCATCAAGAAGAAAAGGGAGAAGACTCAAATCAATAGAATGAAATGAAAAAGGAGAAGTAACAACCGACACTGCAGTAATACAAAGGATCATGAGAGATTACTACAACCAAATGTATGCCAATAAAATGGACAACCTGGAAGTAAGGGACAAATTCTTAGAAATTCACAACCTGCTGTGACTGAACCAAGAAGAAATAGAAAGTATGAATTGACCAATCACAAACAGTAAAATTGAAACTGTGATTAAAAATCTTCCAACAAACAAAAGCCCAGGACCAGATGGCTTCACAGCCGAATTCTATCAAACATTTAGAGAAGAGTTAACACCTATCCTTCTCAAACTCTTCCAAAATATAACAGAGGGAGGAAAACTCCCAAACTCATTCTACGAGGCCACCATCACTCTAATATCAAAACCAGACAAAGATGTCACAAAGGAAGAAGACTACAGGCCAATATCACTCATGAACACAGATGCAAAATTCCTCAGCAAAATACTAGCAAACAGAACCCAACAGCACATTAAAAAGGATCATACACCATGATCAAGTGGGATTTATTCCAGGAATGCAAGGATTCCTCAATATACGTAAATCAATCAACGTCATACACCATATTAACAAGTTGAAGGAGAAAAACAATACGATCATCTCAATAGATGCAGAGAAAGCATTCGACAAAACTCAACACCTATTTATGATAAAAACCCTGCAGAAAGTAGGCGTAGAGGGAACTTTCCTCAACATAATAAAGGCCATATATGACAAGCCCACAGCCAACATCATCCTCAATGGTGAAAAACAGAAACCATTTCCACTAAGATCAGGAACAAGACAAGGTTGCCCACTCTCACCGCTCTTATTCAACACAGTTTTGGAAGTTGTAGCTACAGCTATCAGAGAAGGAAAAGAAATAACAGTAATCCAAATCGGAAAAGAAGAAGTAAAGCTGTCAACGTTTGCAGATGACATGATACTATACATAGAGAATCCAAAAAATGCTACCAGAAAACTACTAGATTTAACCAGTGAATTTCGCAAAGTAGCTGGAAACAAAATTAATGCACAGAAATCTCTGGCATTCCTATACATTAATGATGAAACATCTGAAAGTGAAATTAAGAAAACACTCCCAATTACCATTCCAATGAAGAGAATAAAATATCTAGGAAGAAATCTACCTAAGGAGACAAAAGACCTGTATGCAGAAAATTATAAGACACTGATGAAGGAAATTAAAGATGATACAAATAGATGGAGAGATATATCATGTTCTTGGGTTGGAAGAATCAATATTGTGAAAATGATTCTACTACCCAAAGCAATTGACAGATTCAATGCAATTCCTATCAAACTACCACTGGCATTTTTCACAGAAGTAGAACAAAATATTTCACAATTTGTAAGGAAACACAAAATTCCCCGAATAGCCAAAACAATCTTGAGAACAAAAGATGGAGCTGGAGGAATGAGGGTCTCTGACTTCAGACTATACTACAAAGCTACAGTAATGAAGACAGTATGGTACTGGCACAAAAACAGAAATATAGATCATTGGAAGAGGTTAGAAAGCCCAAAGATAAACCCACGTACATATGGTCACCTTATCTTTGATAAATGAGGCAAGAATATACAGTGGAGGAAAGACAGCCTCTTAAATAATTGGTGCTGGGAAAACTGGACAGGTACATGTAAAAGTATGAAGTTAGAACTCTCCCTAAGAGCATACACAAAAATAAGCTCAAAAAGGATTAAAGCCCTAAATGTAAGGCCAGAAACAATCAAACTCTTAGAGGTAAACATAGGCAGAACACTCTATGACATAAATCACAGCAAGACCCTTTTTGACCCACCTCCTAGAGAAATAGAAATAAAAACAAAAATAAACAAATGGGACCCAATGAAACTTAAAATTTTTTTCATAGCAAAGGAAACCATAAACAAGGCCAAAAAACCCTCAGAATGGGAGAAAATATTTGCAAATGAAGCAACTGACAAAGGATTAATCTCCAAAATTTTCAAGCATCCCATGCAGCTCAATAACAAAACACAAAAAACCCAATCCAAAAATGGCCAGAAGACCTAAATAGACATTTCTCCAAAGAAGATATACAGATTGCCAACAAACACATGAAGGAATCCTCAACATCATTAATCATTTGAGTAATACAAATCAAAACTACAATAAGATGTCTTCTCACCCCGGTCAGAATGGCCTTCATCAAAAAATCTAGAAACATTAAATGCTGGAGCGGGTGTTGAGAAAAGGGAACACTCTTGCACTGTTGGTGGGAATGTAAGTTGATATCGCCACTATGGAGAACAGTATGGATGTTCCTTAAAAACTTACAAATAGAAGTACCATAAGACCCAGCAATCCACTACTAGGCATATACCCTGAGAAAACCATAATTCAAAAAGAGTCATGTACCAAAATATTCCTTGCAGCTCTGTTTACAATAGCCAGGACATGGATGCAACCTAAGTGTCCATCAACAAATGAATGGATAAAGAAGATATGGCACATATATACAATGGAATATTACTCAGCCATAAAAAGTAGCAAAATTGAGTCATTTGTAGTGAGGTGGATGGACCTAGAGTCTGTCATACAGATTGAAGTAAGTCAGAAAGTGAAAAACAAATACCGTATGCTATCACATATATATGAAATGTAAGATAAAAAAAAGTTCATGAAGAACCTAGGGGTAAGACAGGAATAGAGACACAGACCTACTAGAGAATGGACTTGAGGATATGGGCAGGGGTAAGGGTAAGCTCTGACAAAGTGAGAGAGTGGCATGGACATATATATACTACCAAACGAAAATAGATAGCTAGTGGGAAGCAGCCACATAGCACAAGGATATCAGCTTGGTGGTTTGTGACCACCTAGAGGGGAGTATAGCGAGGGTGGGAGGGAGGGAGATGCAAGAGGGAAGAGATATGCGAACATATGTATAGCTGATTCACTTTGTTATAAAGCAGAAACTAACACATCATTGTAAAGCAATTATACTCCAATGAAGATATTTTTTAAAAATCAAGAAAATATATTAATAAAAATAAACAAGTAAATATATTGAAGGTGATAAATCGATATGGAAAAAAATAAAGCAATAAAGAGGTTATTAAGTGCCAGGGCTGGGGTGGGGGAATACACAACAGTGTTAATAGCATTGTTATCAATAGCTATAAGTCAGACCAAACTTAACTCTATGTCTGTAGGGTAATATAGAAGTAGTGGTATAGTCAATCAATGGAGTACTATACAGCAATTAAAAATGAATGAGACATATATGCTTTTATCAACAAAGCCAAAACGCTGAATGAAAAAAAAAATGAGTGGTAGAATAATGATTATAATATAATATCTTTTATATAATTCTAACAAAAAAATCTATATACTGTTTTTGTCTCTATAACTATTTATAAAAACATGGGGTGAGGGGGGCTTCCCTGGTGGCGCAGTGGTTGAGAGTCTGCCTGCCGATGTAGGGGACGCGGGTTCGTGCCCCGGTCCGGGACGATCCCACGTGCCGCGGAGCAGCTGGGCCCGTGAGCCATGGCTGCTGAGCCTGCACATCCGGAGCCTGTGCTCCGCAACGGGAGAGGCCACAACAGTGAGAGGCCCGTGTACCGCAAAAAACAAAAAACAACAAAAAAAAAAAAAAAAAAAAAAAAAAAAAAAAACATGGAGTGAAAGGAAACCCACCAAATTTAGGATAATGGCCACTTCTAGGGAGTGAGTTATTCAAGAATGAGAATGGAGATGGGAAGAAAGAGGACTTTGTCAATAATATCCATTTTTAACTTACAAACAAAGATACAGGCTCTCAAGTCAAGCCTAGGTTCAAATTCTGTTTTTCACTTTCTTGCTATGTGATCTTATACAATTTGATAGCATTTCTTCCTTATCTATAAAATGAAGATATGTATAATACCAATATCTTAATCTCACTGAGAGGATTGAATGAACCATTGACTGTAAAGTACCTTGAATGGTAACATGTATGCACCTAAATTATTTGACTTATTATAGTCAGCTGTGCAAATTCATGAGACTCGGATTCCACTCTAAAAGAAGAATGATGACATGAGATTATTATGAGGATTAACTGACATAAAAATGTAAAATTGCTTTCTGAACTGTCAACATGTTATATCAATATTAATTATCATTATTACATAATTGACATAGTTTTCTTGTCAAGTATAATCCTGATTTGATCTTCAAAGTCCAAAGCAGACAGATCTGATATAACTATCAAGACAAAGCCAATGACAAATCTCTTAATCAAGTGTTTCAGTTCTCTGGAGGTAGATGTAATAGCAAATCTAAAAACAGATTGGTTTTCATTCATGCAACCTCGAAGATGGCCACTTATTTACTAACCCAGTGAAACAATAACTCATCCTAGGAGTAGAAAAATGCTTCTGTCATTCATTTTACTACCAGTAAAAAGGAGGATGTAGTAGTACAAACTCTTGAGGAACTGGTTAAACTTCTGTACTTTTGGGAAAGGGAAATGATCCTTCTCAATATTACTTCATATGGGAAATGTCTTCTTAAATTCTGTTAACTAAAATAAGAGAACGAAGAGTTCTTGTAATTTGATATTCTGGTTATGTACTCTTCTTGCTATCAATAAACACTATGACTATTTGACTGATTACCACAGGTAGAGGAGGTTACTAACCATAGGAGAACCCAATACTTCCACTCTCCTCCACTTCATTTATGACCTCATAAAATCTTAAGCTTTAATTATATCCTGCTGATATCCAGAACAGAGAGTACAAAAAGCACAGTCAATATGTAACTGTATAGTGGTATCTTTACAAGCTAAAATGGAACGGAGAAAACAAAACAAAACAACAGTTTCCTAGCACAAAGGGGCATTACTTACAGAAGCAGTGGAACTCCTTCTGAGAGTCTTGGTGACATTTCTTTTCATTTACTTCCTCAAACTGCTTTCTGTAATAAGATGTCTATGAGCATGAATGAGTGAATAAAGTTACTTCATATCGCTGGTTCACCACTTCCCTGCCTTTGTAAATGAGGATATGATCATACCTGCTCAGGTCACAGGATTAGCAGAGGCTGGCTACTCACACTGAGGCTGGAACCCTGTAGGAAGGAGAATATAAGTTCAGAACATGCTATCCATAGAAGAGTCGGGAGCAAAGATGGTGGATAGAGTAGAGCTTTGGAACAGAAAAAGTGTGTTATGTCAAGGCAATGTTAGAGAGATAAATGTGGGATGCCAGTAAAGTGATGAAAGAAGATGTTAAAAATGATGCTTTGAGATAATGGGAGCAACCTTCAAGAGACATTACTAAGTTAAGGAATCTGGGTTCAAGTCCTAACTGCCATTGTGTAACTCTGTAATGTTGGCCAAATCTCTTATTTTTTCTGAGTTTTAGTTTCCTCATCTATAAAAATAGAGGCTTTAACCTTAACGTTCTTCATACAGTCTGATATTCTGTTCTTTCAAAAATCAAGGAAGGCTGTGAAATCAAATACAAGATCATTTTTTGTCTAAATTTTTTTAATGGCCATGGCTTAAATAGATTATGATCATATACTTACTGCTTTTGAGCTACTGCCTTAGGTCAATCTTACCTTTCCTGATCTGGTGAACTGACTGCACTAATTTCCCAACTGTTTTTCTTGCCTCTAGTCTCTCTATTTCCTTTCACTCAATTCAGAATGCCAAAGTAATCTTGCTTGATCTTATCAGGACTTCCCCACCAAATAACCTTCTAATGGCTCCCCATTACCATAAATAAATAAAGGCAAACTACTTTTCACTAGTATCCAAGTTCTTCACTATGATATGGCCTATCTAGCACTTGAATAATTTACTGAGCACCTACTATACAGAAATGAATAAAATATAGTCTCAGTCTAAGCTCACATTAGTCTGTGTACACGCCCCAAACCAGCCCCTTAAGTGCACAAGACTATTTACTCTATAGGGAAACTATGTATTTTTACACTCTTTCTCTTGAATCATGTGCTTCCTTATGTCTAGGTGCCCATTCTTTTCTTGACTATAAGTCAAAGTACTGATAGATAATCTTTCAAGGTTTAGTTCAAATGCCACTGCCTACCTGCAATTTCCTTTATATTCCCATAATTGCATTTGTCCTTCTATTGTGTTTATATCCTTTTTCAGATATTGGCTGTTTTTGAAACTGTTAGCCTCTTCACTGGATTCCAAGATAACTTGGGATAGTGTTGGGTCTTATTAACACCTTGATTATGTCCCTGGGACCTAACACAGCACCCTATTAGCTCTGGCACTTCATATTTGTGAATGAATATGTGAGCAGTTTAGGAAAAATGCCGGAAATTCTGGCTGCAAGAGTCAGAATGCCCTTGACAGCTAGCTTTATTGGTATGGTAAAATCAGGGGGGAGGAGTGCTAGAGAGATGGAAAGTGCCATTCTAGTCACAACCTCATCTTCACCCCTTGTTCTTCCTTTTCTTTCTCCAGGCTTTTCCTCAACTGTGTCTAATGTCTCAGGTTGTCTTTTACTCCTTCCTTTCAATTTCTTCCCAGTCAGGCAATTGACTCCTTCTTTCTTTCTCTCTTTCCTCCCCCAATGCAGAAGAATCTGGAGGGCCAATGTAGAGGGCCGGGAGCAATGCAGGCAGTCTCTGCTACAGAGTGGGGGGACAGCACTGTTGTGACTGCTTAGGCAGTGAGAAAGGCATCATGGAAAGGTAGAGGTGAGAGCCTAGATTATGGGACTGGGTACACGTTGGCCCTGTTCCCATCATCCTAGTAGAATTGCATAAGAAAGTTCCCTTCTGCCTCCTAGTATGCAGCTTGAAGAGCAGGCTGGCAGAAGGAAAGGTGTGGGTGAGGGGGGACTGATTGCTAAAACTCACAGGGACCAAGAGTCTGAGAAACCGTGGGCTCCTGCTGGGCTCTGAAAATGGCTCATCTGTGTGTGTAACTGGGAGGGAGCTCCTTTAAGTAATTGTCCCATGGCAGAAATGGAAATACCAACTTCTAAAATGTTGGGGCTAACTATCTTCATTTTCCTGGGAGGGAAATGAGATGAGGCTTGTGAGAGAATAAGGGATTTATCCAAAGAGGAAGTCTGTTAGAAATCAGAAGTCATTCTAAGCAAAGCCCAACTCCTCTTCCCTCAACGCATTTCCCTCCAAAACCCCAAAAGATGAACACTTATGGCAGCTATCCTTACACCCAATTGCAAGCGTTAACACAAATATTCACTCTTCTCTGCCTTCTTTTGTTTTTGTTTCTCGCTCCTTCCTTCCTTCCTTCCTTTCTTCCTCCCTCCTTACTTGTCCGTTCTTCCTAGACTTCTTCCCTCCCTCTGGCTCCCTCCCTCTCCTCCCCCTTACAGCAAAGTGATTCAGTTATACATATACAAGTATCTGTTCTTTTTCAAATTCTTTTCCCATTTAGCTTATTACAGGATATTGAGCAGAGTTTGCTGTGCTATACAGTAGGTCATTGTTGTTTATCTATTTTATTTTAAATATAGTAGTGTGTACATGTCAATCCCAACCTCCAAATCTATCCCTCCTCCAGATCCTTCCCCCCAGTAACCATAAGTTTGTTCTCTAAGTCTGTGAGTCCATTTCAGTTTTTAAAATAAGTTCATTTGTATCATTTTTTGATTCCACATATAAGCAATATCACACAATATCTGTCTTTCTCTGACATACTTCACTTAGTATGATAATCTCCAGGTCCATCCATGTTGTTGCAAATGGCATTATTTCATTCTTTTTAAAGGATGAGTAATATCCCATTGTATATATGTACCATGTCTTCTTTATCCATTCAT
Organism: Neophocaena asiaeorientalis asiaeorientalis; assembly: GCF_003031525.2. Lineage (NCBI taxonomy): Eukaryota > Metazoa > Chordata > Mammalia > Artiodactyla > Phocoenidae > Neophocaena > Neophocaena asiaeorientalis. Next base: position 16,034 of record NW_020174819.1, read on the forward strand.
CTAACAATGGATATGTAGATAGCTTCCATGTTTTTGCTATTGTAAATAGCACTGCAATGAATATTGGGGTGTATGTTTATTTTCAAACCATGTTTTTTCTCTGTATAGATGCCCAGGAGTGGGACTGCTGGATCATATGGTAGCTCTATTTTTAGTTTTTTAGGAACCTCCATACTATTCTCCATAGTGGCTGTACCAGTTTGCATTCCCACCAATGGTATAGGAGGGTTCCCTTTTCTCCATATCCTCTCCAACATTTACTGTTTGTGGATTTTTGATGATGGCCATTCTGACTGGTGTGAGGTGACATCTCATTGTAGTTTTGATTTGCATTTCTCTAACAATTACTGATGTTGAGCATCTTTCCATGTGTTTGTTGGCAATCTGTATATCTTCTTTGGAAAAATGTCCATTTAGGTCTTCTGCCCATTTATTGATTGGGTTGTTTGTTTTTTTTGATATTGAGACACATGAGCTGTTTGTATATTTTGGAGATTAATCCCTTGTTGGTCGCTTCATTTGCAAATATTTTCTCCCATTCTGTAGGTTGTCTATTAATTTTGTTTATGGTTTCCTTTGCTGTGCAAAAGCTTTTGAGTTTAATTAGTTTCCATTTGTTTATTTTTGTTTTTATTTAAATTACTTTGGAAGACAGATCAAAAAAGATATTCCTGCAATTTATCTCAAAGAGTGTTCTGCTTATGTTTTCCTCTGAGTTTTATAGTATCCTGTCTTACATTTAGGTCCATAATCCATTCTGAGTTTATTTTTGTGTATGGTATTATAGAGTGTTCTAATTTCATTTTTTTTTTACATGTGGCTTTCCAGTTTTCCCAGAACCATTTATTGAAGAGGCTGTCTTTTCCCCATTGTATATTTTTATCTCCTTTTTCATAGATGAATGGACCATAGGAGTGTGGGTTTATCTCTGGAGGTGACATCTCATTGTAGTTTTGATTTGCATTTCTCTAACAATTACTGATGTTGAGCATCTTTCCATGTGTTTGTTGGCAATCTGTATATCTTCTTTGGAAAAATGTCCATTTAGGTCTTCTGCCCATTTATTGATTGGGTTGTTTGTTTTTTTTGATATTGAGACACATGAGCTGTTTGTATATTTTGGAGATTAATCCCTTGTTGGTCGCTTCATTTGCAAATATTTTCTCCCATTCTGTAGGTTGTCTATTAATTTTGTTTATGGTTTCCTTTGCTGTGCAAAAGCTTTTGAGTTTAATTAGTTTCCATTTGTTTATTTTTGTTTTTATTTAAATTACTTTGGAAGACAGATCAAAAAAGATATTCCTGCAATTTATCTCAAAGAGTGTTCTGCTTATGTTTTCCTCTGAGTTTTATAGTATCCTGTCTTACATTTAGGTCCATAATCCATTCTGAGTTTATTTTTGTGTATGGTATTATAGAGTGTTCTAATTTCATTTTTTTTTTACATGTGGCTTTCCAGTTTTCCCAGAACCATTTATTGAAGAGGCTGTCTTTTCCCCATTGTATATTTTTATCTCCTTTTTCATAGATGAATGGACCATAGGAGTGTGGGTTTATCTCTGGGCTTTCTAACCTGTTCCATTCTATATTTCTGTTTTTGTGCTGATACCATATTGTTTTGACAACTGTAGCTTTGTAGTATAGTCTGAAGTCAGGATCTGATTCCTCCAGCTCCATTTTTCTTTCTCAAGATTACTTTGGCTATTCAAGGTCTTTTGTATTTCCATACAAATTGTAAAAATTTTTTGTTCTAATTCTGTGAAAAATGCGATTGGTAAGTTGATAAGGATTCCATTGAAGCTGTAAATTGAGTAGTATAGTTATTTTCACAATATTGATTCTTCCAATCCAAGAATATGGTATATCTTTCCATGTTTGTGTCATCTTTTATTTCTTTCATCAGTATATTTTACCTTTCTGAGTACAGGTCTTTTGCCTCCTTAGGTACATTTATTCCTAGGTATTTTATAATTTTTGATGTGATGGTAAATGGATTGTTTCCTCAATTTCTCTTTCTGATCTTTCATTGTTAGTGTATAGGAATGCAAGAGATTTCTATGCAGTAATTTTGTATCCTGAAACTACCAAATTCATTGATGAGCTCTAGCAGTTTTCTCTTAGCATCTTTAGGAGTTTAATTTTCTATGCATAGTGTCATGTCATCTGCAAACAATGACAGTTTTACTTCTTCTTTTCCAATTTGTATTTCTTTTATTTCCTTTACTTCTCTGATTGCCTGCCTAGGACTTCCAAAACTATTTTGAATAAAAGTGGCGAGAGCAGGCAGTGGAGTCAAGATGGCAGAATATGAGGACTTCTAGTTCACCTCCTCCTTCAAGTACATCAAGAATACATCTAAAAATGGAACAATCCTCACAGAGCACTTGGTGAACATTAGCAGAGAACCTCAGACCCCTAAAAGGACAAGAAAAATCCCTTCACAACCAGGTAGGATGAAAGAAAGAAAAAAAGAAAAGAGAACATAAGATGGGACCTGCACCCATTTTGTGGGGGTGGGGGATCTGAAGGAGAGGATTGGTTCTTGCACTCAGGAAAGTCCTCTCACTGGCAGGGACATCAGCTGGGAGAGAGAGGGAACTTTGGGGGCTTGGAGGAGAGCACAGCAACCACTCTGTGGCAGGCAGGACAGAATAAGATTTACACAGATGGTCTGTGCCACAGCCTTGCAAGGCCCAGCCTGAGTTGTGTGTCTGCTAGAGTGGAGTGGGGCTGGTTGCTGGAACATTGGGTTTGGAGAATGGACCCAGGGAGGGAACAGCTGTTGGCTATGAAGAAACAGCCTAAAGGAACAGGAGTAAGGAACTTCACAAAGGGAATATTCATGGAAGAAACCCAGACCACCAGAGAAGCAGGGTGCCATTGTTGAGTGGTGCCAAGGGCAGGGCCGCCATTGTATCCACCTTCCCTATACACTGGCCTCTGCCTCCAAGGGCACTAGGAGAGGTGCCTGGCTGAGGAGCCTCACCCACCTTGCCCAGCAATGCTTCCTCTACCCCCACCAGTCCCTGGTGGGCTCACAGACCCCTCTCACCAATGTTTCCACCCTCCCTGCCAGCCCCAACAGGCTCATGCGCCCCTCCCACCAATGCATCCTTTGCCCCAGCCAGCCTCTGGTGGGCTCTTGTGCCAAACCCACCACTGCCTCCTCTGGCCCTGGTGGGCTTTCCTATCCTGCCTGTTGCTACCTCTGTCCCTGCCCACCTGGGCAGGCACATGTGCTCTGGGGAAGCCTCAGAAGCACAGGGAGGGACACACACAGAGGTGGGGCTGAAACAACAGCTCGGCCCTAGGTGCTGAGCAACTAAGAAAGAAGAGTTGAAATCTCTCCTTGTGGTTGCAGGAGCTGTGGTTTTATACCCCTCACTGCTGGCTTTGTAAACTCAGTGCCTGCAGAGCATCTGAATGGATGAATGCCCCTGCAGCTGAGACAGGTCTATTTTTAGCAGCTGTGGGCTTTGTGAGCATGTACATGTGGGGACTGGACCAAGCCAGAATCTGAGCTGCCTCCATAGCTCCCATAGTAAGTCCAAGTACATGATTACTACAGTCCTGGGACCTGACTTTGGTGGATTGGTGCAGGTGGCCTGGAGGAAACAACATATGAGAGATACCAAGGTCAATTGCCAGCATACCCACAGTTAAGGTTAGACTGAGAGCAGTTCCAACAACAGTGTAATTTGTGAGCCAAACAACAGGTAAAAAGTGACACAACAGAGTATACTCACAGGTGAACAACTCCAGAGGAGGAAAACTCAGTGGCTTCTCTCCCAGTGGGAATTCTCAAATCCCACCTGTCTAGTGCCACAGAATAGAAACATAGCTCAGAAACAGATGTGGGGGCCTCTACTCCAACAACTAGGGAGCAGACACTGACTCTGAATGGGCAGTAACAACCACAGAGCAAAGGGGAGGCCCCACCCAATATCCAGTGCAGGCTCATGTCACCACAACATCAGTAACAACTCCTATCAAGTGTATAATGGTGAGCACACACTGAGAAAAGATGTGCCAAATATTCATACTAAAAATAGGCCTCACACCAAAAATTACTAAACACGAAGACTACACAGGGATGTTCCTTCGTAAAAATAGCCCTCCAAGAGAGTTTGAGGTTCAAGCACCAGGTGGAAGAACCCCAAGAGCATTTGGATTTGAAGGCCAGCACAGCCTGAGTGCAGGAACACCAAGGTCTGGGAGAAAGAGAGACTCCACTCTTGGAGGGTGCACACAAGACCTCATGTGCACTGGGACCCACCACAAAGCAATACCTTCATAGGAACTGGAACTAGACCTAACTAGATATCTGGGAGGGTCTCCTGGGAAGGCAGGGGTAGGCTGTAGCTCACTGTAGGTGCAAGGACACTGGTGACAGAGGGCCAAGAGAATGTTGATCAGCATGAGCTGTCAAAGAGGTCCCCACTTCACCACCAAGATCCAGCTACAACCAACACTCTACAGTCTACAGAACTGGAACACGTCAGCCCAAACAACCAGAAAGACGGAAACACAGCCACACCCATCAGCATATTGGTTGCCTAAATACATACTGAGTTCACAGCTACCTCAAAACACACCACTGGACACAGCACTGCCCATCAGAGGGACAAAATCCATATCCACCCAACAGAGGGCAGGCACCAGTTCCTCCCACCAAGAAGCCTGCACAAGCCCCTGGACCAACCTCACGCACAGGGGGCAGACAAAAGATGCAAGAGGAACTATGATCCTGTAGCCTGTGGAAAGGAGACCACAAACACAGAAACTTAGGGAAAATGAGATGACAGAGAAATAAGTTGTGAAAGAAGGAACACAGTAAAAACCCACAAGACAAATAAATGAAGAGGAAATAGGAAATCTACCAGAAAAAGAATTCAGAGTAATGATAATAAAGATGGCCGAAGATGTCAGAAAAATAATGGAGGCACATATCGAGAAGATATATGAAATGTTTAACAAGGAGCTAGAAGATTTAAAGGAAAAACAAACAGAGACGAGCAATACAATAACTGAAATGAAAATGCACTACAAGGAACTAATAGCAGAAATAAGTAAGGCAGAAGAACGAACAGGTGAAGCAGAAGACAGAGTAGTGGAAATCACTGTCACAGACCAGAATAAAGGAAAAAGAATGAAAAGAAATGAGGACAGTCTCAGAGACATCTGGGGCAAGATTAAATGCACCAACATTCTCGTTATAGGGGTCTCTGAAGGAAAATAGAAAGAGAAAGGGCCTGAGAAAATATTTGAAGTTATTATAGCCAAAAACATCCCTAACATGAGAAAGGAAACACTCACTCAAGTCCAGGAAGTGCAGAGAGTCCCATACAGAATGCACCTAAGGAGGAACATAACAAGGCACATACTAATCAAAGTGACGAAAATTAAAGACAATTTAAAAATATTAAGTATCAACAAGGGAAAACAACAAATAACATACAAGGGAATCCCCATAAGGTTATCAGATGATTTTTTCAGCAGAAAATCTGCAGGCCAGAAGGAAGTGGCATGATACATTTGAAGTGATGAAAGGGGGAAAAAAAAAACCCTACAACAAAGTATACTCAAACCAGCAAGAATCTCCTTCAGATTCGATGGAGAAATCAAAAGCTTTACAGACAAGAAAAATCTACAAGAATTCAGCACCACCAAACCAGCTTTACAGCAAATGCTAAAGGAACTTCTCTAGATGTGAAAGAGACCAGCAAATAAAAACACCTTGTACATATATAGACTGCTACATCAAAACCTCAAGGGAACAGCAAACCAAAAAACTACAATAGATACACACAGAAAAGAAAGGCAACCTAAACACAACACCAAAGGTACTCATCAAATCAAAAGACAAAAGAACAAAAGAGGAAGGCAAGTAAAAACACCTACAAAAACAAACTCAGAACAATTAACAAAATGTCAATAGGAATGTACATATCGATAATTATCTTAAATGTAAATGGATTAAATGCTCCAACCAAAGACATAGACTGGTTGAATGGCTACAAAAGCAAGACCCATATATATGCTATACACAAGAGACCCACTTTGGATCTGGAAACATATGCAGACTGAAACTGAGGGGATGGAAAAAGGTATTCCATGTGAATGGAAACAAAAAGAAAGCTGCATAAGTGTCCATCATCGGATGAATGGATAAAGAAGATGTGGCACATATATACAGTGGAATATTACTCAACTGTAAAAGGAAACAAAATTGAGATATTTGTAGTGAGGTGGAAGGACCTAGAGTCTGTCACACAGAGTGAAGTAAGTCAGAAAGAGAAAAACAAACACCGTATGCTAACACATATATATGGAATCTAAGAAAAAAAAAAAAGGTCATGAAGAACCTAGGGGTAAAATGGGAATAAAGACACAGACCTACTAGAGAATGGACTTGAGGATATGGGGAGGGGGAAGGGTAAGCTGTGACAAAGTGAGACAGTGGCATGGACATATATACACTACCAAACATAAAATAGATAGCTAGTGGGAAGCAGCTGCATAGCACAGTGAGATCAGCTCGGTGCTTTGTGACCACGTAGAGGGGTGGAAGACAGAAGGTGGGAGGGAGAGAGACGCAAGTGGGAAGAGATATGGGAACATATGTATATGTATAACTGATTCACTTTGTTATAAAGCAGAAACTAACACACCATTGTAAAGCAATTATACTCCAATAAAGATGTTAAAAAAAAAGAAAACTGGAGTAGCAATACTCATACCAGACAAAGTAGACTTTAAATAAAGACTGTTACAAGAGACAAGGAAGAACACTACATAATGATCAAGGGATAATCCAAGAAGAAGATGTAACAATTGTAAATATATATGCACGCAACGTAGGAGCACCTCAATATATAAGGTAAATGCTACCAACCACAGAAGGGGAAATCGACAGTAACACAGTAGTAGGGGATTTACACAATACTTACACAAATGGAGAGATCATCCAGATAGAAAATCAATAAGGAAACAAAGGCCTGGGCTTCCTTGGTGGCGCAGTGGTTGAGACTCCACCTGCCGATGTAGGGGACACGGGTTCGTGCCCTGGTCTGGGAAGATCCCACATGCCGCGGAGTGGCTGGACCCGTGAGCCATGGCTGCTGAACCTACACGTCCAGAACCTATGCTCTGCAACGGGAGAGGCCACAACAGTGCGAGGCCCGCATACCGCAAAAAAAAAAGAAAGAAAGAAAAGAAAAAGAAAACAAAGGCCTTAAATGGCATATTAGACCAGATGGAATTAACTGATATTTATAGAACACCTCATCCAACAGCAGCAAAATATACTTCTTATCAAGTGCACATGGAACATTCTGCAGCATAGATTACATATTGGGCCACAAATCAAGCCTCAGTAAATTTAAGAAAATTGAATTCATATCAAGCATCTTTTCCAACCACATGCCATGAAATTAGAAATAAATTAAAGGAAAACAACTGTAAAAAACATAAACATGTGGGGACTAAACCATATGTTACTAAACAACCAATGGATCACCAAAGAAATCAAAGAGGCAATAAAAAATACTAAGAGACAACAAAAGCATGACAATCCAAAACCTATGGGATGCAGCAACAGCAATTCTAAGAGGAAGTTTATAGCCATATATACTTACCTCAGGAAACAAGAAAAATCTTAATCACACAATGAAGTTTTACACCTAAGGCAACTAGAGAAAGAAGAAAAAACAAAACTCAACGTTAGTAAAAGGAAAGAAATCCTAAAGATGAAACCAGAAATTCAAGAAATAGAGATGAAGAAAATAGAAAAGTTCAATGAAATTAAAAGTTGGTTCTTTGGAAAGATTAAAAAATCAATAAAACTTTACAGACTCATCAAGAATAAAAGGGCAAGGGCTCAAATCTATAAAATTATAAATGAAAAAGAAGTTACAACTGACAATAAAGACATAAAATTATCATAGGAGACTACTACAAGAAGCTATATGGCAATAAAAAGGACAACCTAGAAGAAACGGACAAATTCTTAGAAAGGTACAATCTCCCAATACTGAACCAGGAAGAAATAGAAAACATAAACAGACGAAACACAATCACTGAAATGGAAACTCTGATTAAAAATTTTCAAACAAACAAAAGCCCAGGACCAGATGGCTTCACAGGTGAATTCTATCAAACATTTAGGGAAGAGCTAACACCTGTCCTTCTCAAACTCTTCCAAAATATAGCAGAGGGAGGAATACTCCCAAACTCATTCTACGAGGCGACCATCACCCTGATACCAAAATCAGACAAAGATGTCACACAAAAAGAAAGCTACAGGTCAATATCACTGACGAACATAGGTGCAAAAATCCTCAACAGAATATTAGCAAGCAGAATCCAATAGCACAATAAATGGATCATACACCATGATCAAGTGGGGTTTACCCCAGGAATGCAAGGATTCTTCAATATACGCAAATCAATCAATGTGATACACCATATCAACAAATTGAAAGATAAAAACCATATGATAGTCTCAATAGATGCAGAAAAAGCTTTTGACAAAATTCGACACCCATTTATGATAAAAACTCTCCAGAAAGTAGGCATAGAGGGAAGCTACATCAACATAATAAAGGCCATATATGAAAACCCACAGCCAACATCGTTCTCAATGGTGAAAAACTGAAACCATTTCCTCTAAGATCAGGAACAGGACAAGCTTGCCCACTCTCTCCACTATTATTCAATATAGTTTTGGAAGTTTTAGCTATGGCAATGAGAGAAGAAGAAGAAATAAAATGAATCCAAATTGGAAAAGAAGAAGTATAACTGTCACTGTTTGCAGATGGCATGATACTATATGTAGAGAATCCTAAAGTTGCTACCAGAAAACTACTAGAGCTAATCAATGAATTTGGTAAAGTAGCAGGATAAAAAATTAATGCACAGAAATCTCTTGCATTACTATACACTAATGATGAAAACTCTGAAAGAGAAATTAAGGAAACAATCCTATTTGTAACAATCCATTGCAACAAAAAGAATAAAACACCTAGGAATAAACCTACCTAAGGAGACAAAAGCCCTGCATGCAGAAAGTGATAACACACTGATGAAAGAATTAAAGATGATACAAACAGATGGAGAGATATACCGTGTTCTTGGATTGGAGGAATCAACATTGTGAAAATGACTATACTACCCAAAGCAATCTACAGATTCAATGCAATCCCTATCAAACTACCAAGGGCAGTTTTTCACAGAACTAGAACAAAAAATTTCACAATTTTTATGGAAACTCAAAAGACCCTGAATAGCCAAAATAGTCTTGAGAAAGAAAGACAGAGCTGCAGGAATTAGGCTCCCTGACTTCAGACTATACTACAAAGCTACAGTAATCAAGACAGTTATGGTACTGGCACAAAAGCAGAAGTATATATCAATGGAACAGGATAGACTGCCCAGAGATAAACCCACATGCATAATGTCACCTTATCTTCGATAAGGCTGATTTTATTTAATTAAAGCTGTTGAATGGTCAAGAGAATGACCAAAAGGAAGGACTATTGAAATAAATTTCTATGTCCAATGGAGAGACACTTCTGACCGTGATGTCATATCAATAGCCCAAACTTTTGTGTTCCTGTAAATGCTCTGCCTGTCTAGAAACACAATATATTGTCAGCCAATTCACAAATTCCAGGCCAATTTTGGGCTCTATACTTATTTCCCTGTTCTTCAATCTTTCTAAATAAAGCTAGATGTACAACCATAGCCAATCTTTCTCTGTTTCCACACTGAGTTTTCTAAAGCTCTATAAAATTTGCTGTTGCCCAAGTACCTTGATAAATGTGCTCCACTACTTGCGAGGCAATGTACTCCCAAATCTGTTGATTGTTAACTTTTTAAAAAATTAATTAATTAATTAATTAATTTTGACTAAGGTCTTCGTTTGGGGTCTTCGTTTCTGTGCGAGAGCTTTCTCTAGTTGCAGCAAGTGGGGGCCACTCTTCATCACAGTGCGTGGGCCTCTCATTATCGCGGCCTCTCTTGTTGCAGAGCACAGGCTCCAGACGCGCAGGCTCAGTAGTTGTGGCTCACAGGCCTAGTTGCTCCGTGGCATGTGGGATCTTCCCAGACCAGGGCTCGAACCCGTGTCCCTTGCATTGGCAGGCAGATTCTCAGCCACTGTCCCACCAGGGAAGCCCGGATTGTTACCTTTTAATACTTCAGCTTAAATTAAGGATTGAATAAAAAGGAATACTTCTGAACTCTTTACCATAATATTATATGTATTAGCATTTCAGAAACTCTTTGTCAGGATGCTTTTATTGTACTTGGAAAAAAAATGTACTGTAGAACTGCTACATGAGTGGCGTGATTGATTAAAAATACTTTTGTTACTTTAAAAAACAGACTGAATGAGGATATTTATTAGCAGTATTTTTTAAATCATTTCTTTTAGTTTTTCTTTTGAAAAACTTATTTGAGAGAATGTTTTTTGACTTTTCATATTGCATTTAATTTATTTAAAGTAGAAGTAGAATTTGTATAGGACTAATTTTATTCATGTGCCTGCTTTTGGACTATATTCTCTTAGCTAGAGAAAAAGTTTATTATGTTTTTAAATAAAATATTCCTTATAATTTAAGAAAAATATTTTAGGTTATTTTTCTAGTGGAATTGCCTTTTTTCTTTAAGCCTGTACTTTAGAGGTACTTGAACTGAAATTGATAGATGAGAGAAAAAAGTATGTGTTTTGTAATTTGTCCTAGGAGTTCAAATATTAAGAATGAGTTACACCCCAAAGGGAGGAAATTTCACAGTGTTTTGTCAACTAGGTAAATATCCAAAATCCACTTGTTAACTTTATATGTAGAATACGAAACCTTCTGATTTGTGGACATTTCCCACCTCCATTTATATATACAAAAGCACTCTAGCTTAAGGGTATTTGGCAGGAGGATAATGCTTTTTGTTGATCTTAGCTTTTAACTTTGATCTAATTAGTTCTATTTTATTAGAAAACAAGAAAAAATCTATCTAACCTTTCTCTGAGAAAGATCTCTGTGTATTGATAATGGTTTCTCAGATATATTGTTAAATAAAAAAGGCAAGGTAGTTACATACAATATTCTAGTTTTGTATAAGGAAGAATGAAAAATAATAATATATTCATATATTTACTTACTTTGCATCAGTAAACATTGGGATGATAAATCACAAAGCAATAAAAATGGTTTATTAATAAGATGCAGAGGAATATAGGATGGGGAGATAGGCATGGAAGCAAGACTTCTCTGAATATACCTTTTTATATAGCTGTAAGTTTGAAACTTTTAAAATGTTGAGTGTTTTAAATATTTAAGTATTCTGAAAATAAATTTAAATTGAAAAAAACAAAAAAGCAACCTCCTAAAGTAGAAATCAAATCTACTTAACTATATATGGAACAACTATCTTTGAGAACAATCTGAAGATTAACAGAACAGATTTTCTACAACTAAGGATATAAAGGAAAGGCCACATAGAGATGGGTAGAAGTGGCAGAGATGCAGTCTATCTGGAACTCACACCCCCAGGGCAGTGAGCCACAAGTGGGAGGGATATCACACATTTACTTTTGATGAAGTCCAAATTGTCATTTTTTGTGTGCTTGTGCCTTTGGTGTCATACCCAAAAAACACAAGTCGACAAAGCTATTCTCTAATTTACTGGCATAAATTAACAATACTGGAGCCACAGTTGCAATCCCCAAGTTATTCTATATATTTTTCTCCAACCTATAGCAATCACCAACTTATAGGTAAAGCAGATTAGTACTGGAAGCAGAATTGGGGAATGAGGGGTTTGTGCACCATGTTTGGCTTCCCAAACTGACAGACTTACAGGGGGAAGAGTAGCCCCATAATGTCTGGCTTTGAAAAATAGTGGGGCTCACATCCTGGAGAGCCAGAGGGTTGTGGGAAACTAAGACTCCACTCTTGAAGGGCTCAAATGTAAACTCACTAGCTCTAAGTCCCAGCACAGAGGCAGCAGCTTGAAAAGTTCCTGGGTCATATGAGAAGGAGATTAATTGACTAATTTTACAGCATGTTCTGGAAGGGCAAGAATCCGGTAGAACTTTCTCTGGGGAAAGAAGTACTGGTGGATGCCATTTTCTTCACTCTCCTTCCACTTAGTTGGTCTGTTGCTGACTGGTGCCATTTCTGTCACTCTCTATCAACCTTGCTATCACTGTACCCCACCCAGCTATTCCATGAGGACCCACCCAGGCCAAATCACCTGCCCTGGTTGATCACTCCAAAGTGGCTCCTGCTTAGCCCCACATGGTGAGTGGCCTCAGCCAGTACCTGCATCCCACCAAAACAGTTCCTACCCTGCCCACACAGCAGGCAGCTCTGGCCATCACCAGAACCCCTCCAAAGTGTCTTCCACCATGAACCACCTGTTGGGCAAATTCTGCCAGTGCCAATGCCCCTCCAAAGTGGCTCCTGCTCCATGAGAGTAGCCTCACCCACCAGTGCACCCACGGCAGTTCTGGCTGGACCTTGTGGCATGCCAGTCTGGAGGCCAGGCCCACCAACCACAGGGCCTGTAGGAATCATGGCTCAACCACAGCAGGAAGGTGCAGAAATACCCCATAGGGGGTACCTCTGGAGCCCTTGACTCTGGAAACTGAGAAAACCACACCACTGGGACCCATGTTATAAACTTTTAAAATGTTGAGTGTTTTAAATATTTAAGTATTCTTAAAATAAATTTAAATTTAAAAGAACAAAAAGCAGCCTCTTAAAGTAGAAATCAAATCTACTTAACTATATATTGAACAACTATCTTTGAGAACAATCTGAAGATTAACAGAACAGATTTCCTACAGCTAAGGATATATATTCTTTCAAGACCAGGAGACATAACTGATATATCTAATATATATAAACAAATAGAGAAAATTAAGCAAAATGAGAAGATACAGGAATATATTCAAAACAAAATAATAAGACAAAACCTCAGAGAAAGAGCTAAGTGAAACAGAGATAAGCAATTTGCCAGATAAAGAGTTCAAAATATGGTAATAAAGATGCTCATTATGCTTGGGAGAAAAATGGAAGAAAACACTGGCAACTTCAACAAAGAAATAGAAAACACAGAAAAGAACCAATCAAAATTAACTGAAATTGAAAATTTCAATTTCAACAACAGATTGGAGTATGCAGGAGAATGAATCAGTGATCTGGAAAACAGCAGAGTGGAAATCATTCAATCAAAAGAGAAAAAGAAAAAAATTATGAGGATAGTTTGAGGGACCACTGGGACAACATCACGTACACTAACATTTACATTACAGGGTTCCCAGAAATAGAGGAGAGAGAGAAAAAGACAGAAAACATATTTGAAGAAATAATGGCCAAAGACTTCCTAACTTGGTGAAAAAACAGATATACAAGTCCAGGAAGCACAAGGAGTCCCAAACAAGATATGTCCAAAGAGACCCATACAAAGACAAGTTATAATTAAAATATCAAACATTAAAGATAAAGAGAGTCTTAAAGGCAGCTAGGGAAAAACAGCTAGTTACATACAAGGGGACCCACATAAGACTACAAGCTGATTTTTCAGAGAAACTTTATAGGACAGAAAGGACTGGTGCCATATATTCAAAGTGCTAAAAGAAAAAAATCTTACAACCAAGAATGCTCTACCTGGCAAGGTTATCATTCAGAATTGAAGGAGAGATATAAAGCGTTTGCAGAAAATCAAAAGCTAAAGGGGTTCATTACCACTCAACCGGCCTTACAAGAAATTATATAAAGGACTACTTTAAATGGAAAAAACGCTATAACTGGAAACAATCGTAAAAGAAAAAATATCACTGGTAAATGAAAATATATAGTAAAGATAGTGGATCAACCACTTATAAAGCAAGTATGAAAGTTAAAAGACAAGAGTAGTAAAATCATCAATATCTAAAATAATTAGTCACATAATATACAAAATACAACATATAAAATATGACATCAAAAACATAAAATGTGTGTGAGGGCAATAAGATATAATGCTTTTAGAATATGCTAGAACTTAAGTGACCATCAGCTTCAAATGGACTGTTGTATATGTAGTTTGTCATATACGAACTACATAATAACCACAAACCAAATACCCATAACAGATACACAGAAAACAAAGAGAAAAGAATATAAACATAACACTAAAGAAAGTCATTAAATCACAAGTGACAAGAACAAGGGAAGATAGAAAAAGAAGAACTTCACAAAATAACCAGAAAACAATTAAGAAAATGGCAACAAACACAAACCTATCAATAATTACTTTAAGTGTATGTGGAATAACTATACCAGTAAAAAGACATAGGGTGGCTGAGTGGATAAAAAACAAGAACCAGTGATATGTTGCCTATAAGAGGTTCACTTTAGATCTAAAGACACAAGCAGACTGAAAGGGAAGAAATGGAAGTTATATTACATGCAAATGGAAACAAACGAAAGCTGGGGGTTTCCCTGGTGGTGCAGTGGTTGAGAGTCCACCTGCCAATGCAGGGGACATGGGTTCGTGCCCCGGTCCGGGAGGATCCCACATGCCATGGAGAGGCTGGACCCGTGAGCCGTGGCCTCTGAGCCTGCATGTCGGGAGCCTGTGCTCCACAACGGGAGAGGCCACAGCAGTGAGAGGCCCAGGTACAGCAAAAAAAAAAAGAAAAACAAAAGAAAAGAAAGCTGGGTAGAAATACAAATATCATAAAAAGGACTCTACCAAGTCCTTTAATATCAAGTCTGATATTAAAACAGACTCTACCAAGAGACAAAGAAGGGTATTACACAGTGATAAAGTATAAATCTCAAAAGAGGATATAAAAAATGTAAATATCTATGAACCCAATGTAGGCATACCTGAATACATAATGCAAATATTAACAGACATAAAGGGAGAAAATGAGAGTAATACACCAAAACCATATGAAACTACAAATCAATTACAAGACAAAAACTGGAAAATACATAAACTCATAGGGATAAACAATCTGTTTCTAAGTAACAAATATGTCACTGAAGAAATTAAAGAGAAAATTTAAAAATACCTTGAGACACATGAAAATGAAACCACAATATCCAAAATTTATGGAATGCAGTAAAAGCAGTTCTGAGGGCGAAGTTGACAGCAACTTAGGCGTACCTCAGGAAATAAGTCTCAAATAAACTATTTGTCCTTACTCTAAAATGAACTAAAAAAGAAGAGCAAACAAAGCACAAAGTTAGTAGAAGAAAGGATATAAAAAAGACAAGAGTGGAAATAAATGAAATAGAGACCCCCCTATAAAAAGAAAAACACAATAAACTAAGAGTGGTTCTTTGAAAGATAATCCAAATTGATAAATCTTTAGCCAGACTCATCAAGGAAAAAAAAGAGAAATAGTTCCAATAAATAAAGTCAGAAATGAAGGTTAAAACCAACACCACAGAAATACAAATGATCATAAGCGATGATTTCATATATGTACAATTATATTCCAACTAACTGGACAACATAGAAGAAATGGATAAATTCTTAGAAACATACACTCTCCCAAGACTGAATCAGGAAGAAATAGAAAATCTGATCTGACCATTCACTAGTAAGGAAATTGAATCAGTAATAATAATAATAATAAATTCCAACAAACAAATGTCCAGGACCAGAAGGCTTCACAGGTGAATTCTACCAAACATTTAAAGAATTAATACCCATTCTTCTGAAACTATCCTAAAATATTGAAGAGAAAATAAAGCTTCCAAACTCATTCTAGGAGACCAGCTTAACCCTGATAACAAAAACAGACGAGGACACTACAGAAAAGCATCCTTGATAAACATAGATGCAAAAGTCCTCAAGAAAATATTAGAAAACTGAATTCAACAACACATTAAAATGATAATATACTATGATCAGGTGGAATTTACCCCTGGGATGCAAGGATGGTATAACAGCTGCAAATCAATGTTACACATCACATTAATGAAGTGAAGGATAAAAATCATAATCATCTCAATAAATGCTGATAAAATTTTTGTTAAAATTCAACACCAATTTATGATAAAATCTCTAGAAAGTTGGTACAGAGGGACTGTAGCTCAACATCATAAAAGTCATATAGGACAAGTCCACAGCTAACATCACACTCTCAATGGTGAAGAGTTGAAAGCTTTTCCTCTAAGACAGGAGCAAGATAAGGATGCCCACTCTTGAAACTTTTATCCACCATAGTATTGGAAGTCCTAGCCACAGCAATCAAACAAGGAAAATAGATAAAACA
Source organism: Neophocaena asiaeorientalis asiaeorientalis (assembly GCF_003031525.2). NCBI lineage: Eukaryota > Metazoa > Chordata > Mammalia > Artiodactyla > Phocoenidae > Neophocaena > Neophocaena asiaeorientalis. Next base: position 32,313 of record NW_020174819.1, read on the forward strand.
AATCCAAACTGAAAAGGAAGATGTAAAACTGTCACTGTTTGCAGATGACATATTCTATATAGAAAACCTAAAGACTTCACCAAACAGAAAGCCTATTAGATTAATAAATGAACTCAGTAAAGTTGCAGGATAAAAATTCAATATATACTTTGAGTTTATTTGTATATGATGTTAGGGAGTGTTCTAATTTCATTCGTTTACATGGAGTGGTCCAGTTTTCCCAGCACCACTTATTGAAGAGACTGTCTTTTCTCCATTGTATATTCTGCTTCTTTGTCATAGATTAGGTGACCATATGTGTGTGGCTTTATCACTGAACTTTCTATCCTGTTCCATAGACCTACATTTCTGTTTTTGTGACACTACCATACCTTTTTGATTACTGTAGCTTTTTAGTCTGAAGTCAAGGGAGGCTGATTCCTCTAGCTCCGTTTTTCTTTCACAAGATTGCTTTGGCTAACCGGCGTCTTTTGTGTTTCCATACAAATTGTACAATTTTTTTGTTCTAATTCTGTGAAAAATGCCATTGGTAGTTTGATAGGGATTGCATTGAATCTGTAGATTGCTTTGAGTAGTATAGTCATTTTCACAGTATTGATTCATCCAATCGAAGAACATGGTATATATCTCCATCTGTTTGTGTCATCTTCCATTACTTTCATCAGTATCATATAGTTTTCTAAGTATAGGTCTTTTGCCTCCTTAGGTAGGTCTATTCCTAGGTATTTTATTCTTTTTGATACAGTAGTAAATGGAATTGTTTCCTTGATTTGTCTTTCTGATCTTTTGTTGTTAGTGTATAGGAATGCAAGAGATTTCTGTGTATTCATTTTGTATCCTGCAACTTTACCAAATTCATTAATGAGCTCTAGCAGTTTTCTAGTAGCAACTTTAGGGTTTTCTATGTATAGTATCATGTCATCTGCAAACAGTGACAGTTTTACTCCTTTTCTTCCAACTTGGATTATTTTTATTCTTTTTTATTCTGTGATTACTGTGGCCAGGACTTCCAAAACTGTGTTAAGTAATAGTGGTGAGAGTGGACATCCTTGTCTTGTTCCTGATCTTAGAAGAAATGCTTTCAGTTTTTCACCATTGAGAATGATGTTGGCTGTGGGTTTGTCATATACGGCCTTTATTATGTTGTGATAGGTTCCCTCTATGCTCACTTTCTGGAGAGTTTTTATCATAAATGGGAGTTGAATTTTGTCAAAAGCTCTTCCTGCATCTACTGAGATGCAGTTTTTATTCTTTAGTTTGTTGATGTGGTGTATCACACTGGTTGATTTGCAGATAATGAAGAATCCTTGCATCCCTGGAATAAATCCCACTTGATCATGGAGTATGATCCTTTTAATGTGTTTTTGGATTAGGTTTGCTCGTATTTTGTTGAGGAGTTTTGCGTCTATGTTAATCAGTGATATTGACCTGTAATTTTATAATGTTTAACCACTAAATATGATGCATACTGTGGGCTTTAGGTGGATACCTTTTATTCAATTAAGGAAGTGACCTTCTATTACTAGTCTGCTATTTTTTTCCTTTTAAATAGTGAATCATTATAGAATTTTATCAAATGCCTTTTTGTCATTTGTTGACATACTTCATGGGGAAAATGCTTTGTACACTGTAAGGCACTAAAGGAAATAAGTGGATTGTCTCATACTGAGACAATTTTCAGCAACAAAATACTGTTCATGTGTTCTTAACACTTTGAATATGTGGGCTCCCATATAAAAGGACTTCTAAAATCAAGAGTGTAATTATGAACAAAACAGGAGCTGATTATAAACGTAACCTACAAAAATCACATCTGAAAGACATAAAAGTGGACTTATTTGCATTTATTCAAATCTCATTATCCCAACACACATATTGTTGTGTAGGAAAACTGAACAGCCGACATTTGTAGGAGCATACAAGCAAGAATAACCAGAAAAATACTGAAAAAGAAGAGGGCTGTACCAGGAAATGAAAGTAGCTAACACTACTAGATAGTTAGAAATAGAGGCATTTAAAATGAGGTATTGGTGCATGACTAGACAAACAGACCGATGGAACAAAATAGGAAAAGAAACGAGAGATACTCAATTACACATGCAAATTTAGTATACACATAAGCTAGCTCTTAAATCACTGGGGAAATGTAGTCCTTAATAAATAGAATTTGGATAACTGGAGAGTTTTATGGGAAAAGATACAATTTGATTCATTACATGATAAATTCCAAGTGGGTCCACTATTTAAATGTAAAGTTTTGAAACATAGGGTTATTAGTAGAAAGCCTATATGAATTCCTCTATATGATGGGAATGTTTAAATCTTTCCTAAAATTACTAATAATTCAGAATCAATAAGAAGAATACCATATAAATTTGATTACGTAAAAATATAATTTAAGATATTTTTGTCTTCCATAAACAAAATTAAAAGTCAGGTGACAGGCTGGAGAAATATTTACAACTTTTTCCATAGAGTAAGAGTTAACATATTTAAATGAAAATAGAAATTCTAAAATGAGGAAAAAATACAAACAATCCTGTAGAAAAATAGGCTGGAGATATGATCAGACAGTTCACAAGAAAATAAATGCATCTAGCTCAACTTTGTTCATACAAAAAAAGTGAATGCAAAGTAAAGTCACACTGAGATATTCTTTTTCAACTAATATATTGAGGAAGATTTAAAATCACATCCACGAAATATGGTATGATCAGATGTAAAAGAAAACAAAACAAAAATATGAGGGACATCCTTATATACTACCACAAACTGATTGCACAAAAATATCATTCAGTAGAAATGAAAAGGTACAAAATAGTGCATCTAATATGCTACCATTTATCTCAGAAAAGAGAATAGTAATATAAATATAGTTACATAATATGTTATATATAACAAAGAATACATCATTGCATTAAAATTATATATTGTATGTTATGTTATAAAATCTATAACATATAATATCTTATAAATTATACATAGATATGTATAATAATATATAGTATG
>NW_020174819.1:35454-50595 GCF_003031525.2 Neophocaena asiaeorientalis asiaeorientalis
CATAACATCTAAAGAAAGATTGCCAATAGATGGAGGAGGCAAATAGGATCGAGGGGACAGGGATTCAGTGTAGTTTTTTTACGGATTTGAATCTGGATGGTATACAAATTTTGTACCGTCATAATACAAAATTAAATTTCAAAGACCATTTTAAATAAAACCTAAAAGTTTAAAATAAAATAAACATAAACATAAATGTGCATCGGATTTGGTGGCAAAACTCACAGAATGAAACCATTTCAAGTGACTTCATCACAAAGTTCTTTGATTGTAAATCTCTGTGGAGATATGCCCAGAAGACAGAGAGAAATGCAATAATGGCAAACTATCAGAAACAATGGTCTATCCAATAGCAATGAGCATTGCTTGCACCCAATTTGTGGCCCTTTTTTTTTTAATTGAAGTAGAGTTGATGTACAATATTATGTAAGTTACAAGTTTACAATATAGTGATTCACAATTTTTAAAGGTTATACTCTATTTATAGTTATTCTACAATAGGTCTGGCCCAGGCTCCTATGGAGTCACTGCTTTGCCCTGAGTCCCCATGTATGTGACACCTTGTGTGCACCCCGTAAGAGTGGAGTCTCTGTTTCTCCCAGTCCTGTGGAGCTCCTGCACAAAATCCCTGCTGCCCTTCAAATCCAAATGCTCTGTGGACTCCTCCTCCTGATGCCACACCTCTGGGATGGGGAGCCTGATGTGGGAGCAGAACTCTCAGTCCTGTGGGAGAACCTTTGTGATATAATTATTTTCCAGTTTCTGGTCACCCACCCGACGGGTATGGGACTTAATTATATCACAAAAGCCCGCTTTCTCCTGTCTCATTGTGGCTTCTTCTTTGTCTTTGGATGTAGCATATTTTTTTGGTAAGTTCCAGTCGTTTTTGTCGATGATCTTCAGCAATTAGTTGTGATTTTTGTGTTCTTATTAGAGGAGGTGAGCTCAAGTCCTTCTACTCTGCCCTCCCGTCTCCTCTCCCTGTTTGTTTGCTGTTTAAAAGTGTATTTTGGTATTACTCACTAGCTGATTTTAGAAATTGCAAATAGCTTCTCCATGTGTTCCATATGTTTATTATATTTGTCCTTGGTGTCCGTTATTGAATAGAATACCTTAATTTTGCATTAACTCTAATTCCTATCATTTTTTTTTAAAGTTTACTGTTTGTGGGACTTCTCTGTTGGTCCAGTGGTTAGGACTTCACCTTCCAATGCAGGGGGTGTGCTTTCAATCCTTGGTCAGGGATCTAAGACCCCACATGCCTCAGGGCTAAAAAATGAAAACATAAAACAAAAGAAATATTCCAACAAATTCAATAAAGACTTTAAAAATGGTTCACATCAAAAAAATATTTAAAATAATAAAGTTTACTGTTTGTGTTTTTGAAGTTTAAAGATAGCCTTTTCTGTTCCTAAGAATCAGAGGTAATCTTTCATATCTTTTCTCTTACCATTCTGTTTTTACCTTTTACATTTTGATATTTAACCCATCTTGGTAGAGTGATGCAATGTGAGAAGAACCAGGCCTGATGTTGCAGGCTTCGAAAATGGAGGAAAGCCATGAGTCCAGGAAAGTCGATGGCCTCTAGAGCTTGAAAAGTGCAAGGAACTAGATTCTTCCATAGGACCTTCAGAATAGAACATGACCCTGCCTGTCACCTTGATTTTATTCCGGAAAGAACCATTTTGGTATTTTGAGTTACAGAACTGTGAGTAAATAAATGTGTAATATTTAGGCACTAAGTTTGGGACAATTTGTTACAATAGACAACTAATACAACATTTTTATAATTGTAGGTCATTTCATATAAGAGCATGGGAGGTCTTCATCTGTTCAGATTATGATTTATGTCCTTTACTAGAGCTTTACCATCTTATTCACAGAGGTTTTTGTATTCCTAGTTAACATTCTAGCTACTTTTTAGTTTTTATTGCTACTGTGAATTATATAAAAGAATTATATTGAATTTTTTTGTTTGTTTGTGGGGGAGAGTTCTAAGAGTATGATCTTGTATCTGGCAGTCTCATTAAATTTTCTTATTAGTTGTCTGTTATTCTCTTGGTTTTTTTTTTCCCCCTAGGACCATCTGTATAACGGGAACTTTATTTTCTCCCTTGCAATCTTTCTACCTTGTGTTATATATTTTTCTTTCTGCTTTGGCCAGGATGTCCAATCGTATAGTAAATGACAGCAGTGATAGAGGGAAACTTTCTCTAATTTCTGATCTTAAAGTAAGTGCATTTAAATTTTATCCATTAATGTGATAGACAGACTCTAGTTCAGCACCTCATGGCCCTTACCTCCTGGTGTTCACACGTTTGTGTAATCCTCTCCAACTGAGTGTGGCCTGAAACTGTGACTTGATTTTAATCATTAGAATATGTCAAAGGTGATAAGATGTCATGCCTCTGATTATTTTATTCTTTAATAATTTCCTGTCTTGCTAGCATTAGAGACTTTCCTTATCGGCTTGATAAAGTGGTCATATTGAGGATCCCAAGCCTTCATTGCAAAGGGCTGTAGGGATCCTCTAGGAACTCTTGGAGACCTCCAGCCAGCATCCAGAATGAAGTTTGGGTCCTCAGTCTTAAATTCACAAGGAAATGAATTCTACCCATAAACTGAGTGAGCTTGGAAGCAGATTCTTCTCCATTCTCACTTCAAGATGAGAATGCAGCCCAGAAGACACCTTGACTGTAGCCTTGTGAGAACCTAAGCAGAGGGCATACTTAAGTCATGCCCACACTCCTGAACCACAGAAACTGTGAGATAATAAATATGTGTTGTTTTAAGCTGTTAAGTTTGTAGTAATTTGTTGCAGGGCAATAGAAAACTAATACAATTATTGTAATATTTGTTATACAGTGTTATATAGCTTATATTATTTTTTTACTTTGTAAAATATTTTTACATTTCTACAGTGACTGGATAAACATATGAGTTTTCACATTTCGTTTATCAATGTAACAAATTACATTGAGATATTTTCTGATGTTGAGGACCATGAGAGGCTGTATGTCTGGGTTAAATCCTATTTGATCATGAAATGTATCTTTTAAGACTATGTTGGATTTAGTTAGCTAATATTTTAGGTAGAATGTTTGCATCTATGTCCATATTTTCTTTCTTGAATTATCTTTATCTGGCCTTAGAACCGCAATTTTGGTTGCCTCATAGAATGAGCAGAGCAGTGAAATATAAATCAATTTTTAAAACTGAACTGAGCAGGTTTCTCTCTTTCTATTTCCTAGAGACATTTATATAAAATAGGAATGAAATTTCTCTTAAACATCTAATAGAACTGACATTTGGGGAGGGGCCTTCAAGATGGAGGAAGAGTAAGACATGGAGATCACCTTCCTCCCCACAGATACATCAAAAAGAAAGAGAAATGTCTCCCTGCAACCTCAGAAGCAGCAGATTAAATCCCTACAATCAATTTGATGTACCCTGCATCTGTGGAATAACTGAAGGGACAACATATCATCCCAAAATTGTGGCAGTGGACTTTGGGAGCAACTGTAGACTTGGGCTTTGCTATCTGTGACTGATTTGTTTCTGATTTTTATGTTTATCTTAGTTTAATGTTTAGCACTTGTTATCATTGGTTGATTTGTTTATTGGTTTGGTTGCATCTTCTTTATTTATTATTATATTTTTATTTTAATACTTTTTTCCTTTTTAGTATTCTTTTAATTTTAATTTCTTTTTTTCTCCCTTTTCTTCTGAGCCATGTGGCTGAGAGGGTCTTGGTGCCCCAGGCTGGAGTCAGGCCTGAGCTTCTGAGGTGGGTGAGCTGAGTTCAGGACATTGGACCACCAGAGACCTCCTGGCCCCATGTAATATCAATCAGCGAGAGTTCTCCCAGATATCTCCATCTCAATGTTAAGACCCTGCTGCAACCAACGGCCAGTAAAATCAAGTGCTGGATGCCCCATGTCAAGCAACTAGCAAGAAAGGAACACAAATCCACCCATTAACAGAGAAGCTGCCTAAAAACATACTAAGTTCACAGACCCCAAAACAAAATGCCAGAAGTGGCCATGCCCACGAGAAAGACAAGATCAAAGCCCACCCACCAGAACACAGGCACCCGTCCCCTCAAACAGGAAGCTTACACAAGACACTGAACCAGTCTCAACCACTGGGGGAAGACACCAAAAACAACATGAACTACGAACATGCAACCTGCAAAAAGGAGACCACAGACACAGTAGGTTAAACAAAATAAGACAGAGAAACATGCAGCAGATGAAGGAACAAGGTAAAAACCTACAAGATGAAACAAATGAACAGGAATCAGGCAGTCTACCTGAAAAAGAATTCAAAGTAATGCCAGTAAAGATAATCCAATACTTCGGAAATAGAATGGAGAAAATACAAGAAACGTTTAACAAGGACATAGAAGAACGAAAGAGCAAACAAACGATAATGAACAACACAATAAATGAAATTTAAAATTCTCTAGAAGGAATCAATAGCAGAATAACTAAGGCAGAAGAACGGAGAAGTGATCTGGAAGATAAAATTATGGTATTAAATACTGCAGAATAGAATAAAGAAAAAAGAATGAAAAGAATTTACGACACTCTCAGAGACATCTGGGACAACATTAAATGCACCAACATTCGAATTATAGGGGTCCCAGAAGAAGAAGAGAAAAAGAAAGGGTCTCAGAAAATGTTTGAAGAGATTATAGTTGAAAACTTCCCTAACATGGGAAAGGAAATAGTCAACCAAGTCCAGGAATCACAAAGGGTCCCATGCAGGATAAATCCAAGGAGAAACATGCCAAGACACATACTAATCAAACTATCAAAAATTATATACAAAAAATATATGAAAAGCAGCAAGGGAAAAGCAACAAATAACATACAAAGGAATCCCCATAAGACTAACAGCAGGTCCTTCATCAGAAGTATTGTAAACGAGAAGGGAGTGGCAGGACATATTTAAAGAAATGAAAGGGAAAAACCTAAACCAAGATTACTCAAACCAGCAGGGATCTCATTCAGATGCGATAGAGAAATTAAAACTTTACAGACAAGCAAAAGTTAAGAGAATTCAGCACCACAAAACCAGCTTTACAACAAATGCTAAAGGAACTTCTCTAGGCAGGAAACACAAGAGAAGAAAAAGACCTACAATAACAAACACAAAACAATTAAGAAAATGGTAATAGGAACATACATACCGATAATTACCTCAAATGTAAATGGATTAAATGCTCCAACCAAAAGACATAGACTGGCTGAATGGATACAAAAACAAGACACATATATATGCTGTCTGCAAGAGACCCACTTCAGACCTAGGGACACATACAGACTGTAAGTGAGGGGATGGAAATAGATATTGCATGCAAATGGAAATCAAAAGAAAGCTGGAGTAGCAGTTCTCGTATCAGACAAAATAGACTTTAAAATAAAGACTACAAGAGAAAAAGAAGGACACTACATAATGATCAAGGAATCAATCCAAGAAGAAGATATAACAACTGTAAATATTTATGCACCCAACATAGGAGCACCTCAATACATAAGGCAAATGCTAACTGCCATAAAAAGGGAAATCGACAATAACACAGTAACAGGAGGGTACTTTAACACCCCACTTTCACCAGTGGACAGATCATCCAAAATGAAAATAAATAAGGAAACACAGCTTTAAATGACATATTAAACAACATGGATTTAATTAATATTTATAGGACATTCCATCCAAAAACAACAGAATACACATTCTTCTCAAGTGCTCATGGAATATTCTCCAAGATAGACCATATCTTGGGTCACAAATCAAGCCTTGGTTAATTTAAGAAAATTGAAATTGTATCAAGTATCTTTTCCAACCAAAACACTATGAGACTAGATATCAATTACAGGAGAAAAAACTGTGAAAAATACAGACTCATGGAGGCTAAACAATATGCTACTAAATAACAAAGAGATCACTGAAGAAATCAAAGAGGAAATTAAAAAATACATAGAAACAAATGATAACAAAAACACGACGACCCAAAACCTATGGGATGCAGCAAAAGCAGTTCTAAGAGGGAAGTTTATAGGAATACAATCCTACCACAAGAAAAAAGAAAAATGTCAAATAAACAACCTAACCTTACACCAAAGGCAGTTAGAGAAAGAAGAGCAACAACAAAAAAAAATCACAAAGTTAGCAGAAGGAAAGAAATCAAATGATCAGATCAGAAATAAATGAAAAAGAAATGAAGTAATTCATATCAAAGATCAATAAAACTAAAAGCTGTTTCTTTGAGAAGATAAACAAAATTGATAAAACATTAGCCAGACTCATCAGGAAAATAAGGGAGAAAACCAAAATCAACAAAATTAGAAATGAAAAAGGAGAAGTAAGAACTGACACCACAGGAATACAAATGATCATGAGAGACTACTACAAGCAACTATATGCCAATGAAATGGACAACCTGGAAGAAATGGACAAATTCTTAGAAAAGTGCAACCCTCCAAGACTGAACCAGGAAGAAGTAGGACATGAACAGACCAATCACAAGCACTGAAATTGAAACTGTGATTTAAATCTTCCAACAAGCAGAAAACCAGGACCAGATGGCTTCAGAGGCAAATTCTATCAAACATTTAGAGAAGAGCTAACACCTATCCTTCTCAAACTCTTCCAAAATATAGCAGAGGGAGGAACACTCCCAAACTCATTCTATGAGGCCACCATCACCCTGATACCAAAACCAGGAAAGATGTCAGGAATAAAGAAAACTACAGGCCAATATCACTGATGAACACTGATGCAAATATACTCAACAAAATACTAGCAAACAGAATCCAACAGCACATTAAAAGGATCATACACCATGATCAAGTGGGGTTTATCCCAGGAATGCAAGGATTCTTCATATACGCAAATCAATCTATGTGATACACCATATTAACAAACTGAAGGATAAAAACCATATGATCACCACAATAGAGGTAGAAAAACTTTTGACAAAATTCAACACCAATTTATGATAAAAACTCTTCAGAAACTGGGCATAGAGAAAACCTACCTTAACATAATAAAAGCTATATATGACAAACCCACAGCAAGCATCATTCACAGTGGTGAAAAACTGAAAGCATTTCCTCTAAGATCAGGAACAAGACAAGGGTGCCCACTCTCACCACTATTATTTAACATAGTTTTGGAAGTCCTAGCAACAGCAATCAGAGAAGAAAAAGGAAGAAAAGGAATCCAAATCGGAAAAGAAGTTGTAAATCTGTCACTGTTTGCAGATGTCATGATACTATACATAGAGAATCCTAAAGATGCTACCAGAAAACTTCTAGAGCTAATCAATGAATTTGGTAGAATACCAGGATACAAAATTAGTGTACAGAAATCTCTTGCATCCCTATACACTAATGATGAAAAATCTGAAAGAGAAATTACGGAAACACTCCTATTTACCATTGCAACAAAAAGAAAAACATACCTAGGAATAAACCTACCTAAGGTGGCAAAAGGTCTGTATGCAGAAAACTATAGGACATTCATGAAAGAAATGAAAGACGATACAAACAGATGGAGAGATATACCACATTCTTGGATTGGAAGAGTCAACATTGTGAAAATGACTATACCACCCAAAGCAATCTACAGATTCAGTGCAATCCCTGTCAAGCTACCAATGGCATTTTTCACAGAAGTAGTACAAAAATTTTACAATTTGTATGGAAACACAAAAGCCCCAAATAGCCAAAGCAATCTTGAGAAAGAAAAATGGATGAATCAGACTCCCTGATGTCAGACAATACTACAAATTTACAGTAATCAGGACAGTATGGTACTGGCACAAAAACAGAAATATAGATCAATGGAACAGGATAGAAAGCCCAGAGATAAACCCACACACATATGGTCAACTTATAAAGATAGCCTCTTCAATAAGTGGAGCTGGGAAACCTGGACATCTTCATGTAAAAGAATGGAATTAGAACACTTTCTAACACCACATACAAAGAGAAACTCAAAATGGATCAATGACCTAAATGTAAGGCCAGACACTATAAATCTCTTAGAGGAAATCATAGGCAGAACACTCTATGAAATAAATCACAGCAAGATTCTCTTTGACCCACCTCTTAGAGAAATGGAAATAAAATCAAAAATAAACAAATGGGACCTATTGAAACTTAAAAGCTTTTGCACTGCAAAGGAAACCATAAACAAGATGAAAAGACAGCCCTTATAATGGGGGAAATATTTGCAAACGAAGCAACTGACAAAGGATTAATCTTCAAATTATACAAGCAGCTCATGCAGCTCAATATCAGAAAAACAAACATCCCAATCCAAAAATGGGTGGAATACCTAAATAGACATTTCTTCTAAGTAAACATACAGATTGCCAACAAACGCATGAAAAGATGCTCAACATCATTAATCATTAGAGAAATACAAATCAAAGTAACAGTGAGGTATCACCACACACTTGTCAGAATGGCCAGCATCAAAAAATCTAGGAACAATAAATGCTGGAGAGGGTGTGGAGAAAAGGGTACCCTGTTGCACTGTTGGTGGTCATGTCAATTGATACAGCCACTATGGTGAGCAGTATGGAAGTTCCTTATAAAACTAATAATAGAACTACCATGTGACCCAGCAATCCCACCACTGGGCATATACCCTGAGAAAACCATAATTCCAAAAGAGACATGCACCACAATATTCATTGAAGCACTATTTACAATAGCCAGGACATGGAAGCAACCTAAGTGTCTATCAACAGATGAATGGATAAAGAGGATGGGGCACATATACACAATGGAATATTACTCAACCTTAAAAAGGAACTAAATTGAGTCTTTTGTAATGAGGATGGACCTAGAGTCTGTCATACAGAATGACGTAAGTCAGAATGAGTAAAACCAATACTGGATGCTAACGAACATAAATGGAATCTAAATAAACCAATACTGATGAACCTAGTTGCAGGGCAGGAATAAAGACGGAGATGTAGAAAATAGACTTGAGGACTCGGTGGGGGAATGGGAATCTGGGATGAAGTGAGAGAGTAGCATTGACATATATATACTACCAAATGTAAAATGGATGGCTAGTGGGAAGCTGCTGCATCGCACAGGGAGATCAGCTCCATGCTTTGTGAAGACCTGGAGGGGTCGGAAAGGGAGAGTGGGAGAGAGGCTCAAGAGGGAGGGGGTATGGAGATATATGTATACACATAGCTGAGTCACTTTGTTTTAGAGCAGAAACTAACATGACATTGTAAAGCAATTATACTCCAATAAGGATATTAAAAGAAGAACTAGATGGCAAGTGACATTCTTTAGTTTGTATAGCTGTGGTTTTGAAATGAGCCATGTATCCTGGTGGAGCGTGACAGGCAAAAGATGCAGAGATATGTTGCAGACCCTCTGTATGCTCCTCCCCCAAAAGGCCAAATAATTCTTTATAAAATATCAATCGCCCTTCCAGATCTGTTTCTGGCTTTATTAAAGGGACCTGTGTAGTTGGAGGTATATCTTAGAGTTTCACAGAAGCATAGAATTGTAGAATGTCATAGCTGGAAAAGGCTTTAAACAGTTTATTTAGTCCCCTTATTTTCCAGTTTAAAAGGCTGAGTCGAACTAGGAAGATGGGAGACATGTTTTGCATTTCTAAGTGACATACTGCTTGCAACAGAGAATGAAATATCAATTTCCACTGCCAGTTAGTCATGGATTAAATATTCAGCATGAGGTAGTCATCTGGATCAGAGAGTTGCTGTTGAGCTGGCCTTGAAAAACAAGGCAAGTAGTATGCTTTGGCAAACTCCTTTTCAAGGAACCTTTAAAATTGTACCGACTCAGCTATCCACCCCACCTCCCAGCTTTGCCCTCCAAAACTGAAATTTTATTAATGTAATTGTGGAGCCCACAGAAGAAAAATAAACCTGGAGTCTTGTTCTTCCCACTATCAAATCACATGAATGAACAATTATTTGCATCAGAATGGGCTTTCAGAATTAGCCATACAAGTCATTCATTAAATGTACAGATGTGTTTCCGAATAACAGAGGACATGTAAAATGAAGCTTTAAATAAGCCAGTTAGTGAGTTTAATTCTATACAATGCCCTGTCCCATTTCTTCTGTTTAGTCTTATTTATGATCTAAGCAGAGATTCAGAGGGACAGGGAATATGGAATCATTCCTATGTCAATTTTGGGTACATATTCCTTGAGTTCAAGTGAATTCAACAAAGATTCATCAAATTTAAGTGTGTGTGTGAGTTGTGTACGGGGGGGAGGGATTTAACTACAGATACACATAAGGCCTTCAGCCTCCTTGCTTCAGTAGCTTGCCTCAGGTGCATTTGTGAAAGCTTAAGTCCCATCTGCTGGTGTCACATATTCAAGCGTATGATTAGCTTGTTCTTTTCTCATTCCTGAAATCCAGCATCTGAAGAGTTTCCAGAAACTTGGTAAAACCAACACAAATTGATCACTTACTGCTGCCTCTGAGTATTTGCTCTCGTCTTTGCTCCCTCTTGTCATACCCCTCCTCCATTCCCTCTGACTCTTCCCCAAGGAAAAATATATTCCTTACTGCTTATGGATTTGACTTCAATAGATGTGAATAAAACCTAAAAACAGAAATTGAGACTCCATGGCTTAAAACTTTCTCTTTTGTATATGTTTGTAAGAGTAGTTGGTAGTTGTTGTATGTTTTAATTTTACTTTAGCATAGGTGGCAATGAAAATGTCTTCCGTCTAACTTGTGTCTAAAAAGTTTTTTAAACAAAGATGGTATTAAAACAAAAACAAAATAACACCACTGCCCTTAAAGTAGCCTCACACTGAAGCACTAAGTCCCCAGGCAAATTTTATAGGGCTATAGTTCCTGGGCTAAATTTAAGGTACCTCACTGCTATCTGAAGGTGTGCTACTAAGGAGGGGCAGGCACCAGCACACTTCCTTAGTCTAATGCTGAGCTCCTCTCCACTTAGGGCCACTAGAAAGGAAGGGTTGAATTTCAGGTCTGGACATGCTTAGGCACCATCTTTGAAAACCATGCATTGAAGATCACTGTCACCTCTTTATTCTCCCATAACAATCTGTAAAACTGTTTCTCTGCCTGAGTCTAGATATCTTTCTTTAGCAGATTACTTCCTCCCATCCCCAATCAGGACTGTTGGCTGGTGTACACTGATTTCCATTTTAATGTCTGGGGGAAGGAGAATCAAGTGAAAAAGTAGTAAATTAAGTGACATAGTGAGAAGTTATGGCTGATACCTTATTTAGCTTCTGACTGTACCATGAGTTGTCAGTTCATGAGTGTGTGTGTATCTCTTATGAAAACTGAGCCCTACAGCTTCTGGCTAACCTAAAACCCCCACATACAGGAGAAGATACTGAAAGGAGGAGTGGCTCAATCGCTGTAATGGTGGCCTCTCTCTGCCCGACCAGGCAACTTCACTGAGGGTCATTTCTTCTTTGAAATCTATCTCAGGTCCTGCAAAGGGTTGGAGTCCTGATAGTTACTTGTTGATGGGAACTGGAGGTGGTAGATACTGTAAAAGGGAAATTATTACCACTTGCAAGTAAGGGCAGGTGAAAGTGCATTGCTAGCATGGGTAGCAAAAGCTAGTTGCTTTAAAGGTAGGTGCACTACCCTGTCCTTGCCCAATGAAGACAAAGGACCACAGTCTAGGATTCAAAAGGTGGGAAGAGCTGGGGGCTTATGCCCTTCCCTGGCTCCACTCTTCCCCAGGGTACCTTGCGTTGGAAGCGTAAAGTCCTCAGGGTGGTTCCCTCCCCTTCCAGGCTTCTCTGCCATTCAGATGGTTGGTGCAGCTGCCACTGTTGTCAGATGGAGCTGCCAGATAAGGATTTGGACTTAATGGGGACCATCCTATGCCATCTCCACCCCCACTTCACCTTGCCTTTCCCTCCCTCCTCCACTCCTTTCTCAATGTGGGATGAAACCTGTGTGTCTCAAAAGCACTCTCAGGTTTAGGCTGGAGTATTATGGCCTCTGGGCTCCAGAAGGGTGAGCCTCTTGCTTACCCACCCTTTTTCCAGGTGGGGCGTGGTCTCTCAGCTGTTACCTCAAGGACAGTGGTGGGGATCCCTCGTGAATTGAGAGTGGAAGCATGGGGCTTCAGATCATGTCTTTGGCACGGGCTGGACGCCTGAGAATTCCCCGCTGTATTCTCTCACCCCCTCACCATACATACAGACACCCCTTTCCTCCCTGACTGTTCTTGCGCTCTCTTCCCCTCCCCCTCCCTTTCCCGCAGTGATCCCAGAGCAGGTGCATCTTGGGGAGAGGGTGGCCAGGGAGGAGCCTAGGCATTCTGGGGAGCTATATCTAGCAATTTGGGGTCCCTCTGCCATAGGTAGGGCACAGGAATGCCAAAAAGACGCTGGCCCAGTTGGAAGGATGCAGCAGCCCTGGGAGTGGGAGGGTCAACGGACCCCAACTGTGTGCACAGCAGCAGCTGGATCCGCACAAGGGTGCCGTGGGGCTGAACGTCCCAGCCCCGCCCCCACATACTCCATTCCCATTCTGGAGACGGCCTTCGCCCCTATGGGATGGGCTCTTTCACCGTGCCTCAATTCCACAGCCCTTGGCACAGGTGCACATTGCTTGGGTGCCCTCAGGTGTATTACTAGCTGGAAAAGACAAGAGTCTGAGACTGGTTCTTGCAAATGGGAAAACTAAGGTTTAGAGAAGTTAATAAAGCCTTCTTGCTCAAGGTTAAGCTGCAAGGTTGAGGCTGGGTTGGGGAGCAACCCCAGGCTTCTGGACTCCCAGTCCACACCACTTTTCCCATCTGGAGTCCAACACGGCTCCCCCAAAGCCTTGCAAGTACAGCGGGACCCACACGCACAAACAGAACTCATCCTTACAAGTGTTTTCTCACACTTGGAGCTATTTCTTTCTCTCTTGACTCCCCATCCCACCCCGCAGACCAGCTTCTTTAGCCAGTGCCAAAGCCCCACCACCCACCCATCTTTTCACCTGAGGAGTGAGCAGGCCCCCTAGCTGTGTGGTTCACAGACTCTCGGCACTGGGCTGGGCTCTGGATGATGCCCGTTTCAAGGGTGCAAGGCATTGTGTATGTATGTGTGTGTGTTTGTGTGTGGTGGGGGATGGCGGCATGCCAGCAGGGGACTGCTGCAGCTACAGAAGCTCAATCTTGGTGCAGTCTTGCTCAGCTAATGAGCGCAGCTTGGAACTGTTCAACATTATCTAGGGGGATGTGATCACGTGGGTACGCCCACAAACAGAAATGTGGCAAATGAAATCATGTCACCTCATCCTAGTTGCCTCTGTCCTGTTCCTCCCACCCCCACCACTGCTAGTCCTGAAGCCACACACCAACTGCAAGCCAGGCAGGAGGTGGGGAACTGGTTTAATTTTAGGCTTTTGCCTCTTAGGAAGTGAAAAGATGATTTGAGGTTCAGGCAAGAACCAGTTGCCCAGCTCTGGGTTCTGGAGAGGTGCACCCATTAATAATGTGAGCCTTGACCTTATTTACTATTTTGTCCCAGTGTCTAGAGTGGCACAGAGGAGGTGCTGGGTAACTGCTGGTTGGATTTAAGGGAATTTACAGCAGAGGTGTCATCCGGCTTGGAGTTTTGGATGATGTCCCTTGCGATTCTTTAAGCCTACCACAGGATAGCATCCTTGCTATCCTGTGCCTCTCTCCTACTCCCATCTTAACCCAAACCACACCTCTGGGAGTTGTCTGTCCTTTTCCTGTTCCTCTCAGCAGTGTCCAATTCCTGAGGGATTCTTTGTTGGGACACTGAGATAAGTGGGCTCAGGTGGAATGAGGCACCAGGGAAGCTAGCTCTTTATGGTCCTAGAAGCAACCTCTGTCCTGCTCTTTGTCCATTAGGCTAAGGACTGAGACAGAGATAGACCATCAGAATAAGAATGGATCTAGGATTTGAGTTCCAACCTCTTCTGCTTACAAAGGGACAACCCACAGCCTGGACCAGCAACCTCATTTCCTTCATTTTCTCACCTACCCAGAAGAATTCACTAATGCTCAGATTGTAAGGAGGTTCCTAACTTCATTGTCTCTAAATATCACAAATGATCGTCCCTGCAAAGATGCAAGGACAGGCCCCTAATTTAAGGAGACAGCTTTATTAGATGAGCCTCTTCAATATAAAGGGGAAAAGGCCTCCCTGCCAAAGAGCTTCCTATTCTTTGATGGTACAGTAGAAACTATCAGAAAGTCAGCACTTCCTTTTTGTGGAACTGAGATGCTACAGATTTGGGAGGATAAGAAATTCCAAGCATAATTCCATTCATTTGTCTACTATTTTTAAGGTCCAGATGATGGAGGTATAGATGTCAGTAGCATTGCAAAGGTCATTTGATTTCACACATTTATAACCTATAATCTTTTATTCTGGAAGCCACCTTGGGGCCATATCACTTGTTCATTTTCAAACTTAAGTTGAATGAGGACACCGGAGACCCTCAGGTTAGACAAGATTTCCATGGAGAGTGATTCTGAAGAAGTTTCTTAAGACACTAATACAGTATTTAATGAACTTCATTTTTGGAAAATTATTCCTGTTCCATAGCTTTTGAATGTACCTGGCAAAGTTAGTTCACATAGCTGCTGCAATAACTACAGATAATGAACAGTGATATTAAGAGACACAGGCAGAGTCAGAAGAACCTGAGTTGTATCTAAACACAGTCCTACCAATACAAAGTATGACTATGACCATCATGAAGTGACACAGAAAAAACTGGACGTGAAAAAATAAAAAGTGAAATAACATGAGGTAAAACCATGGGTAAAAAAATAACTAAAACAACATGAAGTGAAAGGGGAGGAGAAGAATGACAATTGTGCAATGAATATTGAAAGCAAGAGTTCATGTAATAGTTGATCTGTTAATCAATCTGTTCCTTGCTTGAAAGTTGCTTACAGTTTCATTATAGGTCATAAGCAAAGTAGTGGTGGGTTCTTTTGTGTTTTTTTTTCATTTTTTGTTTTTTCTTTGCTTTATTTACCTGTAAAGTGAAAGCAAAACTATTATCAGCCCTTTGTGCGCTCTGATCACTGTTTTCTCTAATGCTTTGAGGTGGTTCTTTCCTTGGCTTCAGGTAGTTACTTTCCTTACACACAT
>NW_020174820.1:0-455 GCF_003031525.2 Neophocaena asiaeorientalis asiaeorientalis
CAGCTTTCTTTTGATTTCCATTTGCATGTAATATCTTTTCCATCCCCTCGCTTTCAGCCTGTATAGACAGCATATATATGGGTCTTGTTTTTGTATCCATTCAGCGAGCCTGTGTCTTTTGGTTGGAGCATTTAATCCATTCACGTTTAAGGTAATTATCAATATGTATGTTCTTATGACCATTTTCTTACTTTTTATGGGTTTGTTTTTGTAGGTCCTTTTCTTCTCTTGTGTTTCCCACTTAGAGAAGTTCCTTTAGCATTTGTTGTAGAGCTGGTTTGGTGGAACTGAATTCTCTTAGCTTATGCTTGTCTCTAAAGCTTTTGATTTCTCCGTCAAATCTGAATGAGATCCTTGCTGGGTAGAGTAATCTTCGTTGTAGGTTCTTCCTTTCATCACTTTCAATATGTCATACCACTCCCTTCTGGCTTGTAGAGTTGCTGCTGAGAAATCAG
>NW_020174821.1:0-871 GCF_003031525.2 Neophocaena asiaeorientalis asiaeorientalis
CGTGTGGGCTTTGCCGGCTGTGGTGGGCGCCGAGCGGGGTCCGCGGGGACGGTGGGGGACTGTGGCCCGAGCCGGGTTGCACACCCAGCCCACAGCGTGCAGGGAGAGAGAGGCAGCCTCGTCTCTGCTGCAGGAGCTGAGACGAGGAGAAGGGGAGCGCCCCAAAAGGAAACCAGCTGCCCCTCCCAGGAGAGAGGAGATGGCTGTTCAGCAGCCAGAAACAGCAGAGGAGCCCGAGCACAGAAGCGGCGGCCTCTGAGGACGCGGCGCACATATTTCTGGTGGGCGAGGGGCACGCGGGCCGGTCCGTGGGAAAGAGGGGAGCCCGCGCCGGCCCCTCCGCCTCCCGAGCCTGTGCGTTTCCCTAAAAGAGCAGCAGCTGTGCAAACTGACCGTTCACAGTTGTGATAAATCTCCTTAGGAAAGCACTTCGATTAAAGTCACATCTAACTAGAACGCAAGTAGTCATCCCTGAACAAATCAATTGCGAGAGGGGCAGCTCTGGGCGCGCACCCACCCCGCTGCTGTTTTGCTTTCCCCGCAGGACGAGGGCCGCTCACTGGGTCGCGGGGACAGCGCGCTGTCTCAGCTGGGGAAGAGGCGCTTCCTCAGGACACATGCAAAGCCCAAAGTGTGAAAGGAGGCCTTTATTCCATTCCTTTGGGGGATTTCTTAATGACGTAAAGCCCAACTTGGTTTCAGATCTGCCTGTCGTTACCGTGACAGAACCTTCCTGGGGGGTCCACCAGCAGCGGGGTGGCCAGGCGCCACAGGGCTGTGCTCTCCTTCCCAAGCCAGTTCATCTCCATCTGTAGCATTTTCAGAGATATTCTCGGATAGGTTTTCTCCAACAGGTTCTTTTTCCTTCAGT
>NW_020174822.1:0-3827 GCF_003031525.2 Neophocaena asiaeorientalis asiaeorientalis
ATGAAGTAAAGTTTGGGAAGAGCCATCATAATCCATAATGAGGGGCATTGAATCAGGACAAGAAGAAACCTCTCTTCTCATTTATTTGAATGAAAATTCTACTATATATTTATTGCCTCTGTAGAGGGCCATCTGTTGAATAATGGAAAACAAGCATCTTTCATTCGGAGGTGGGATTTGTGTGCTCAAGTTTCGATGGGCCTGCAGAATTAATCTTGTTTTAGAAATGAAACAAAATGTAATTTCTTACTGTAAGTAGATGTGGTTAAGCAACTGGCAACTTTGATGTCTTTAAATCACTGCAGTTTCAGGGTAGGCAAATCTATAATTATTTCAAGCCCTTCTTTATTGGTGCAACAATTGAGCAGTGTACATAGTGGTCAACAACCTGGGCATTGTCAGACGACTCTTAAGTTTGAATATAGACTTTGCCACTCACCAGCTATGTGACTTTCAGCTATGAGAATCACTTTCTTCAGCTTTACAGTGTGGGTTATTATATGCCCTTTGCAGAACTACTGTAAGAACTAAATGCATATGGGCACAGTGGCTCATAGTAAGGGCTCAAATTAGTACTGTGGTCACTACTAGTAGTATTGAAAAGAAATTAGAACTTCTATTCTCATAAAGTGGGATATGTGTCCCTTTATCATTGTAATTTCATATCATTTTACTTTTGACCTTATAATTTAATAGCTTGATCCAAGAAACATTTAGCAGTAAATATAACTGAAAGAAGATTACCTGTCAAACATGAAATACTGTAGCATCAAGTGTGCTGGCACAATACTCTTCTCAGATAATTAACCTGTAAAAATATGTTATTGTCTTCTTTTTAATTGAGCACATTGAACATATATATTTACTGTGCCAATTGGCGAAAGGTCCATTAATTAATCAGTCTAACTATATGTTGCATAAACGTCTTCTAAACATAATCGTATATGTATTTTATTTGTTGGGAAAATGTGTTTGAGATTGTTCTTTTCTGCCTATTTAAAGTAAAAGAGGGTGAGAAGTAGAGTTAGGCTTAATGTACTTTGTACTCCATTATGCCATGAAAATGCTTCTGTGCCCTGGAGACAACAACAAAAGATTTGCTTTAACGACAAGAATCAAGTATGTTCTAAAGCTTCCAGGTAGGAGGCATACAGGTTGCAGTTTATATCAGAAGTCTTTGCTCTCTCTCTCAACTGCGTCTAGATGGGAAAGATGTGGTCACAAATGCTTCAAGGTGATATAGTAAATGTCGGAAAAGAGGCGGGTAGGAGGCAGAGTTTTGAATATCTCAAACCTGAGCTAGAAGGATTTTATTTAAAGAATATAGCAGATATGATTTTTCACTTAAGGAATGCCAGTCAGCAAACCTGACATTAATGGAGGAAATTAGCTCTTTTAGCTATAATGCTTTCAAATGCACATGGCTGAAAACAAATTCAAAATAGTCAAAGGAAATTTAAAAACAAAAACCAAACAACAACAACAACCTCAACAAACAAGTACTAGAAATTCAGGGATGCAGCCATATTCAGATACAGTTGGATCTGGAAGTTCCAGAGTATCAGCAGGGTTCCAGCTCTCTCCATCGCTCAGCCCTGCTTACCTCTGCAAGACTTTGTTTTACAGAAAGTCTCTTCTTGTGCTGGATGGTAACTGCAAGTCCCAGAGTCATATCTCCCCAGCTTAGAAATTCCAGAGAGAAAAGACAATTCTTCCATTTTGCTCTGAGAGAAAAGTCCTGGGGAGGAGTCTGATAGACTTAGCCGAGGTCAGATGCCTACCCATGAGCCAATCACCTGCTTTACTGGAGTTCAGTCCCTGGGCGACTCATCCCGGGGCCCGTGAGGAGGCAGGATGGCATTATCTGGCAGTTCTCCAAGAAAAGCCTGCTGTTTTTGTAAGATGAAAGGGGAGAGGACATGGATAATGAAACCTGTATCTGCTTCTGTAAAATCCACAGAATCTTACTCCCTGCCCTGTGACCATGCAGTAAGCTGACCCAGGAGGTCATTTTTCCCACAACAGTCTTTATATATATGACTAAGGAACACACTGGTAAAAGAATATGGGAGAAAGTCTGAGTATGACAAGTCAGCTAGACTGATATTAACTAAAAAGTCCCGCACGCAGCGCCCGACCCAGGCTTCCGCGGAACCGGCGCCCCGCGTAGCCCGCACCGCGGCTCAGGCGGCGCCTAGGGCGGCCCGGGCAGAAGAGCGGGCGCGGGGCACGCGCTCAGTAACATGGCAACGCGGAGCAACCCGGCGTCTCTGGCAAACCCCAGCCCTCCACCGCGAGGAAGCACGGACGCCCAGCCCGCGCCGCCCCTCGGTCGCTCCGCCCGCCGCTGCCCGCTGGCTATGGTCTTTTAAATCCATGATACAACGTCTATATGTAACAAATCTGTTAAACCCTAAATGTTTATGATATTCAAGTAATCCATTATCTGAATTATTCTTGAAGATAAAACATCCAAAGATAAAACATCCAAAGACTTCTTAATTGTATAGGTATACATACATAAAATACACGTGGAGGTAACTTCAAATATAGTATGGGCCTGTCTCTATTCCTTCCCTCTCCGCCTTTCTAAAAAATGCCCCTTTAAAAATTGCCCACTCACCATCTGTTAGGTAAATTTGCTGAAACACAGTAAATGTGGAGACAGAAATTGTTGTAGAGACTATTCCAAATGGCACTGACACCTGTATTTATGAAATTTTTAAAAGGTTAAGTTAGAGTTGTTTTTTTTTTTAAATCCCACTATAGTAACACCACATCATCCTAGGTGCCCAGTTCTATCCAATTACATAAGATGGAGAAAGAGAGAGAGAGAGAGAGGAGAAAGAGAAAGAAGAAAGGAAGAAAACCAAGTACTTATGTATAAAATGTTGCTGCCAAAGTTTGAGATTATACTCAAGCATCAATGAACAGAAGGAAAACACAAATTTACAAATGTATTTCACTTATGGTATGAGGGACACAGGTTTAGATTTGCAACACGCTCCCACAAGGGTCAAATTGACCACTTTTTTCTATCTAGTTGCTCTTGAGAGATGGCAAGCTCTCTCTTGACTTTAAGATTTCACTCTTTTTTTGACAGGCAGGCCCATCTGCAGTACTGCCCAAGCTCCAAGTGAAGGCACCAAAATAATTTTAAAAATGTCAAACAGCAAATGTGCCTTCAACCCCCAGAGCTCCAGTAAAAATACTGTGAGTTGCCCCTGTGGTTCTCAGGTGACCTCTGGCCTCATCCTCCCTGCAGCGCTGCCTCCTCAGGTTCTCTAGTTTAAGCTCAGAGGTAAAGGAAGTGCTTCTGGGTTTTGCTTACAACAACCCAGGCTCTTCCTGAAAGCATTACCTCAAAGTGAAGGCTGCCCAGAAGCACTTTTGGCCTTGCAAACATCTAGAGGTGGCATACTCAACAGGTGCTAGGGATGCTCAGAGGCTCAGAGGGGCCATACCAGGCTGCAGCTTTAGACAGGCACCCCTCCTTCTAGCACAAACACAAACTTCATACCCCTGGGTGCTGATGTAGTGACAGCTTGAATCTCACAAGGCGTCCCCTCCAGAAACCCAACATGCTTCAGGAAAGGCACTTGAGAGGGAGCCAACTTTTTAGTTATGGGGAGCACAAGGGTCAGCCAGAACATCTGGAGAAGGGGCTGAGCTTGGGTCCTACCAGGCAGGGAGAGAGCTGTGCATTAGGAAAGGATCAGTTCAAGACAGAGATGAACAAAAAAACTTGGAGATAGGGGTAGAGAAGGAAAAGAGAGGCAGACATTGAAAGGGAGAACATAAAAACAGAGAGACAAAAAAAAAAAAAA
>NW_020174822.1:3997-6273 GCF_003031525.2 Neophocaena asiaeorientalis asiaeorientalis
AAAATGTCAAACAGCAAATGTGCCTTCAACCCCCAGAGCTCCAGTAAAAATACTGTGAGTTGCCCCTGTGGTTCTCAGGTGACCTCTGGCCTCATCCTCCCTGCAGCGCTGCCTCCTCAGGTTCTCTAGTTTAAGCTCAGAGGTAAAGGAAGTGCTTCTGGGTTTTGCTTCCAACAACCCAGGCTCTTCCTGAAAGCATTACCTCAAAGTGAAGGCTGCCCAGAAGCACTTTTGGCCTTGCAAACATCTAGAGGTGGCATACTCAACAGGTGCTAGGGATGCTCAGAGGCTCAGAGGGGCCATACCAGGCTGCAGCTTTAGACAGGCACCCCTCCTTCTGGCACAAACACAAACTTCATACCCCTGGGTGCTGATGTAGTGACAGCTTGAATCTCACAAGGCGTCCCCTCCAGAAACCCAACATGCTTCAGGAAAGGCACTTGAGAGGGAGCCAACTTTTTAGTTATGGGGAGCACAAGGGTCAGCCAGAACATCTGGAGAAGGGGCTGAGCTTGGGTCCTACCAGGCAGGGAGAGAGCTGTGCATTAGGAAAGGATCAGTTCAAGACAGAGATGAACAAAAAAACTTGGAGATAGGGGTAGAGAAGGAAAAGAGAGGCAGACATTGAAAGGGAGAACATAAAAACAGAGAGACAAAAAAAAAAAAAAGCAGGGAGAAAGAGACACAGGGAGAGAGACACACAGGAAGAAAGAGAAACAAGAGAACCCATAGTCACGCAGACCCTGAAACTCAATTTCTTCATCCAGAGCCATCCATCTATACCAAGGCGGCACAGGAGCCGTGGGGCCGAGGCTGCGGGAGCAGGCGGCGAGAGAGCACTGCAGCACCGCCCACCGCTCAGGGGGCCCGATCCGCCGTCCTCGCTTCTTCCGCCGTTGCCCGCCTGCACCCGGAGCTAGAGGACCGCCCGGCCTTGCTCAGCGCACCCTAGTGCCTCCCTCCAGGCGCCTTCTTGTCTGGCTCTGAGAATCGTCCTCAAAACCCAGGACTGGGGTTGGGGGCTGCGTTAGCGAGGTCGTGGGAAAGGATGGGCACAGGGTGGGTGCAGAAAAAGCGACTGTGTTTCGCAGTTAGCATGAGCTCACCTCCGGTCTCTGAGCTGGCAGGAGTAGAAAGCTGATCGCCCAGCTCCTGCCAGTGGCCGGATCGCAAAGGCAGTTTAGACGGTGCAAACAACTGCCCAGAGCAAATCACCTGGGGGCACGTCTGCGGGTGGCTTCTCCCCGCTTGAGGACAGTCCCCACGCCTTCCTCCCCATGCCCTCGCAGAGACAGGTTACAGGTCGGGAAATCCAACCCGAGCGAAATGGGCAATTCACGTCCAAATGTAGGTGAAGACCTAGGCTTCGGTTTAGTTGGGATCGCTGTTGATCTGGTCCAGGGCGTAGAGCATCGCTTCCAGCCTGTGGATCCCGTTCTCCCTCTTGATGTCGCCGCAGGGCACTCCGCTGGGACCCTTCGCGTGCACCGGGAACAGCCCCCCGAGGGTGACGTCCCCCTCGATCCGAATGGAGTGTGGGGCGTACATCTCCTGGCCGCGCGCCGCCGCCGCCGCCGCCATCGCGCACAGAAGCACCTCCAGCACGCAGCAGGGAAACTTCATCAAAGTCAGGGCGCGGAGCAGCTTCCCCAGCTGGACCATGCTGCTCCCGCAGCTGCGGTGGTGGCGGCGGCACTCGAGGGGACGGTGGCGGGCTCGCCGGAGTCCTGGCGCCTTGGGGTTAGCTCCTCCGGGGAAGCCCAGGGTCTCCTGAGGGCGAGGAGGGTAGGGGCGCCCGGGAAAGGGCAGCCGGCGAGGGTGGGGGGTCCCGCGGCGCCTGCCAGCTTGGGGCGCCGTGCGCTCTTGGGTTCCCCGGCCAGCGCCGCGCTCGAGCTCACGCTCGGTGGCTTGCAGCTCGAGCTCTCCAACAGCCCAGCACTGGGGAGAGAGCGAGGATGGCTATCGCTTTAAATGCGCGTTCGCCTCCCTCTCCTCCTCCGCCCACTCCCTCCCACCCTCGCTCGCTCTCAGGCTCTCCCCACCCTTCCCAGCGCCCACCCTCCCCACGGTTTTGCTTCATCACGCAGGGAGGGGCTGCGTGCTGAGGTAAGGGGGGAGGGAATGGGTGGGCGGCTGTGTGGGGGGGAGTACCTCCGATTGGGAGTTTCGAGGTCCCCAGGGAATCTGAGGACTGCAGGTCGCAGGCGAAGGCTGAGCTCCTGTTTCGGTCTCATGGGGGGGAGTACCTCCGATTGGGAGTTTCGAGGTCCCCAGGG
>NW_020174823.1:0-161 GCF_003031525.2 Neophocaena asiaeorientalis asiaeorientalis
GGTTAGTTTTAGCGTACGCGTTAGTATTAGTGGACGGGTTATTTTAAGGCTTTGGGTAAGCGTTAGGGTTAGGGTTAGGGTTTGGGGATGGGGATGGTTTAGGGGACAGGTTAGTGTACGAGTTAGGATTAGGGGATGGGTTAGGGTAAGGCTTCGGGTAA
>NW_020174823.1:314-524 GCF_003031525.2 Neophocaena asiaeorientalis asiaeorientalis
GTTAGGGTTAGGGTTAGGGTTAGGGTTAGGGTTAGGGGACGCAGACGGTTTAGGGGACAGGATAGGGTATGACAATGGTTTAGGGTGAGTGTACGTGTTAGGGTAAGGGTTAGTGTTAGCATACAGGTTAGGATTAGGGGACGGGTTAGTGTAAGGCTTCGTTGTAAGAGTTATGGTTAGTGTTAGGGTTAGGGTTAGGGTTAGGGGACG
>NW_020174824.1:0-2270 GCF_003031525.2 Neophocaena asiaeorientalis asiaeorientalis
GATCTATATTACTGTGTTTTGATAATTTGGCTTATGAATTGACAGTTACCTAAGTGAAAAAGTGGTGTAGAGTATCAGACTCACAATGATGCATTTCCTTCTTTTAGGACTTAGTCCATCAAATCTACTCTAGCTTTGTATCTCTCTGATGCCCACAAATAATATTCTTTTAATTTAGCGAACTTACCTATTTTTTTCAGCAGTTGAATTAATCTGTTACAAGCTATTCCAGTATTGTAAAAAGCAGAAAATACCTAAATCCATTCTTACCTCCACAATTTTGCTATGTATCTTCCTCCCTGAAATGTTTCTTATGCAAGTCTTCAAATGCTTTCTGAAGTGACATCATCCAGTATGAGTAAAGGAAAGGCTGGTGTCAGATTTAATATAAAAGACATTCTTAGAAATAATACCGTGATGTATTCTTGCCCTTCGAGAAAGAAAAGCACAGCTCATACCAAAGAGGATTCAAACTTGCAGTAGGTTTAGGTCTAGAAAACACAATATATCAGAGGCAGCTTGCCCAGTGAAATGTTGTGAGTTTTATCATTGTCATAAATATTTCTAAGAAACACTGAAGGATTTGAACCGAAAAGGATAAGCTCTCTATTTATAATAGTAATATGATAAAGTTAAAGAGGATATTGTATTGAAAACCTGGCTTTGCTCCAGTCATTAGAAAAAGAAGTTGCAGACAGAAATACAGAATGACTAAGAGAACCCGCACGAATATTATTGTTTTCTTTTTACTTTTATTGAGCATGACACTCACTCTTATAAGGATATTACTGGTATTAACACCTTTGCATGCATTAACCTTCTACAGTAGTTGTCCCCATTTTGCAGATAGAAAAAAATGGCACAGAGACAGACAAAGTCAGAGCTGGGGTTAAAACCAATCTCAGGGATTGTAACAGCTCTGACATACTAAAGCTGGCATTGCATTGAGACAAAACTCAACCAGTAAACTGACCCTTTGAGAGCAGATCTAACAAATGAAGTAATGAAACTAGAAAAGTAATGACCTAGTGGGGCCATAACACCAACATACACACACCTCCAGTAATATCAATCCTAAGGGAGAATTCAGGAAGCATGAAGATTATCTACCTTGTCATCAAGTGGAAAAGGGGTTCCACTTATTTGCTGAATTTAATGAATATCTTTATTTACTAGCTCTTCAGTGCCAAGTTTTAGACTACTAATTCAGTTGAAACATTTCAAAGGCTAGAAGGAAATAAAATAATATTTCTTAGTTTATGTTGCATTAAACTCCCTTCCCCAACAGTTATCAACTTGCAAGTCAAGTTCAAAGTAATTCTTTCTCAAAATGTCTCCCCTCCTTGCATTGGCCTCCATGGAACTCACTCTATAAAAATCTATGTCTACACATTTTTTTGTTTCCATTTTAATGTTAATTCCAATCTTATAAAATAATATTCAAATAAATAAAAGGTATGGCTGGTAACTTTCAGGCACATACCAACTATGAGATTTTAAAAATTATTGGCATTTGTATACCTGCAAAAAAAAAAAAAGGAAGAAAAATTAGAGTTAGCAATTACAATTCCTTTCACTCTCATAGATTTTAGATAACCACTCCTACTCCTCTACAATTCCCTTCATTTCTATAAATTTCCATGTTTTTCATCTTCTTGGGAATTCACCCAGACCATTTATATATTGTTATTACTATAAATATATATAAATGTATATAAAATTAATAAAGAGTAACTTAATGAACTCATAATAATTAATGTTAATTAAAATACATAGTAGGCTTCTATTAATTTATAAACTTTATATGAATAATATATTGTTGATATCCTTCTGGAACATGGGGTTTTTTTGTTATTTTAATGTCAAGATGTGTATGTTTTATTTTTTTTAAAGGAATCTCATTATCTTTATTTTAAAAATTTTTATTTATCTTGGAGTATCATTGATTAACAATGTTGTGTTAGTTTCAGGTATACAGCAAAGTGACTCAGTTATACATATACATGTATAAGTTCTTATTCAAATTCATTTCCAATTTAGGTTATTGCGGAATATTGAGCAGAGTTCCCTGTGCTATACAGTAGGTCCTTGTTAGTTATGTATTTTAAATATAGCAGTGTGTACGTGTCAATCTCAAACTCCCTATCTATCCCTCCCCCCAACCCTCCCTCCCCAGTAACCAAAAGTTCATGCTCTGAGTCTGTCAGTCTGTTTCTGTCTTGTAAATATGTTCATTTGTATCATTATTTTAAGATTCCACATATAAGCGA
>NW_020174825.1:0-1595 GCF_003031525.2 Neophocaena asiaeorientalis asiaeorientalis
ACAAATTTTCCTAAGTACCTGTTCTATGCCAACATGACACCCTTTGCTAAGGGAGACAAGAACAGTATCACTCATGATCCCAAGAGTAGAGATGCTTGTATTGAAAGGTTCAATTTTATCTGAAGTTTCCCTTAACTTCATTTCTTATTAAGCAACAAACCAGACACCATTTTTGATTACTTACTATGTTCCAGGCACTGTGCTAAGCACTTCCTAAATCAGCTCATTGATTGCATTATTATTTTTGCATAAAAACACCATTTTACAAATTCAGAAACTCAGTCTGAGAGTGGCTAATATCTTGCTCAAAGTAACATAGCCAACAAGTGAAGTAATATCGTAAAGTAATATCACAGTTAGCAAGTAAAATAATAGATCCAGGACCTCAGTTCAGATTCATTTCACTCCACTGTCACTTATCTTAACTTCTATTCTATACTACCTTCAAAGTACTATATCGAAATTGAAGTTCTTGCATCTTCAAAGTAAAGCAGAAGTCAAAGTAAGTAAGGGAAAGGATCAGTTAGAAACACCATAAAGCCAGCTTCTACATCAGAAGCCCAGGAAACATCGTACATTATTCTCTCCTCATTCCTCACATGTAGATCTTTTGCAAGTGTTTGTGCTCTTACACCAGCTTCCTGACATGTTTCTCTGTCTCAGGTTTAGTCCCAATAATCTATCCCCTGAATTATCACATGATGATCAACCTAATATCCAAGTCTGACATGTCACCCTTATATGGAGAACTTGTTAAAGGCCTTCCATCATCTGATCCAATGCCCCACATAAAGCATGGGATGTAGCCCATTATGCTTCATCTCCTGCCATACCCTTGCTTCCCAGTAGAGTCCTTGGTGGTACAAGAGTATGTACATTTTTCTGCACACATCATTCTGTTCCATACATCCTTTTTTTTTTTTAATCAAATATGTGCTTCCTTTCTCCTTGGATGCTTAAGTACCTCTCTACATTTCTAATAACCCAGCACACATTTCTATCTTAGCACTTCCCATATGAGATTAAATATGACTATTTTTGTGTTCTTTCTCTCCCATCAACCTGGGCTACTTCAGTGCTCGGGCCATGTCTTTTTCATATTTGAACTTTCAGTGCTTAGTCAAGGGTCTAACAATAGATGTTTATTAAATGAAGTAAGTCAAACTGACAGCAAAAGCAAGCAACCAACAAAAAATCAAGAGATATTCCTCGTTTTTCTAGTAGAACATAGAAATTGCTTTGGCAAATAAATTTGGTGAAAAGTCAAAAGATCCAGGTGTTTCTCTCAGGTTTCCCACAGCTTTACATTCATTCGTTACGTAATTTCAAACCAACCACTTCATGATTTGAGGTGAATCTCAATTTCTTAATTAGTTAAATGGTTGCACTGGCTCACCCTTGGTCATCATTCCAGACGTAAATTCTATGGCTACCATTCTAACTTCCCTGCAAACTAGAAATGACATTTCAGTAGATATAATTCTTCTAGAGGTCACAGATATGAATAAAACCAATATCTACACATAAAGAACAAGAGAAACATTTAAAAAAATTTTGTTTTGTAGGCAGAAACTGCTTCCCCAACCCAACTATCC
>NW_020174826.1:0-12500 GCF_003031525.2 Neophocaena asiaeorientalis asiaeorientalis
TTCCCTGTTTCACCATATTTGCTTTGATGTCTTTTGTTTCTCTCTTCCTCTTTCCTTCCCTCTTTTTCTGTTGTGCATTATATTTTTCACCTCAGTACTTCAGAGTAAGTTGCAGACATGATGTCCCTTTACCGTAACATTTAGTGTGTATTTCCTAAGAACAAGGACATTTCCTAAGAACAAGTACAGTTACCACAATCAGGATATTAACATTCATACAACACAATTATTTAACCTACAGACCGTATTCAAAGTTTGCATGTAATCCCAATAACACAATATAATATAATGATATACATATTAAATATTTGGAGTCCTAACAAATGTCGAAGGCCATATCAGTTTTCCCCTAAAAGTAGTATTTTTTAAAGCAACTGCAAAGATAACAAAACACACTCTGAAGTTTAAAGGTCTTTATAAAATTGGGAAAAGTCTACCATAAATATAGTTTTTAAATTGCAACTGTTTTCTTCAGTATATTTCTTTTTCAAACAATCAGTGAATGTTTGCAGTTGGTAATAAATATTCAAGCACCTTGCACATGTCCTACCAATTCTCTTTGCTGATCTGTATGTGCCTGTGGGATTAGAATAGGAATGCATAATTTAAATATAAATTGCCTGATTTGCATATACAATTAGTCAAGCTACAGCTTTGATCGTAAGCAAAAATTATTGTCCTGTATTAGCACTTAGATAGAATTTTAATTCACCTTGAATATTCAAACCAAATTAGACCCTGACTGTATAGTTAGAAGGGCAGTGCTTCCCTGGTGCCCCAAGTCATTTATGATAGGATAATAAAGGCATCTTTTCACCTCCTGGTGAAGAAGGTGCTGCCAGCTCTGCAGTGTGCTCTGTTTTCAGATTTTAAATACATATCTTAAAGCAACCAACAAAGGCTTAACATATTTTAGTTAATATTTCCAGTCTGGATCTTTCCCTGTAATTTAGTTTATAAAATCTAGCAGAGAGTAATTACAAATGAATAAACAAACTTCAGAAATAATTCTGGGAAAATGGTGGAGGCTACAAAAGTCACCATGGTTAATTATTAGTGGAGGGCTCTTCATGATCCTCAAGTCATGAACTATGGATGTGTGAAATATAACTATAGAAATTTAAGGAACTGTAGGAGTATTTGCATCTCTTAACATTTTTTACCTACAGTAAAACATTTTTATTAGGAATCTATCTATGTTTTTAATTAAATAGAACATTTAATTAAGGTGCTTTTCAAGTGAGTGAAACAATTAAGTGCAAACACTTGAATGAAACATGTCATAATTAGTTTTAATAGAGTGTTAATTGGTAGTAGGTTTGCCAAGTTAATAATTACTGCTTATTAAATTTTCAATTAATCATTGTCATTTTGCTTTGAATAAAGATGAAAATTAGATAAACTAATTCAGGGGGAGGATATTTTCCCTTGTTAATTAGAACAGTTAATTTTTTAAAATGGAAATTACTTGTTTTAGTTGTCAATCTTATGTTGTACATTAGTCAAATCTTTGCACCCTTTCCACAGCCAAAAATAAAGAGCTAATTTGACACCTTGCAGGTTTGTAGTCAGGCCTGATTGTTTTGGCCTGCAGTATGATTCAATTATATTTGTCTAGTGCAACAGTTGGTTATGCAAGACTGTTTATATTTGATTCAGTAGATGGACAACAGCTGAAAGTCTGGAAATGAGAAAATGATTTTTTTTTAAATCCCTACCATTTAGTCTATAGAGTCATATGTCCACATTACTCAGGAAATGACAAGAAAAAGAAAAGCTGGATCTTCTGTATGTTTCATCTTCAATTTTCTTTAAAAGGGCTGCATTAAATTAATTTCATTATTGTGTGTTGTATCTTTTACTAGCAAAATAACTTTGCATTTACATATGTGTCTGTGTAAAATCTGTTCCTTTACTTTCTTTCCCTGAAAGCTTTACCCCTGTACTCCCTGTGTTCATATTAACCTATTGCATTGTGGCAAAACACCTTCTTCTTGTGTCTGAATTATCCAAGCAGGTTTCTTGCGGTTATGTTCGCCTTTTGTCTACTTAGTCTGGTCTCAGAGTCCTTTCTGGGGTACTAGTTTGGTAGAAAAGTTGTAGTGATGCTACAGTAGTTTAAAAGATATTCCCAGGAGTGTAAATTAAAGGAAAAAATCTCACCCTTTGCTCTCTTAAAATGAATTTCCAAAATGTGGTTCTTTAGACAGCCGGAAGAACTGCCCAGTAATTGGGATGAAAGTCATGCGTGTTGTCTAGCATTCTGTGTAACAGCGATCGTAGCCCAGGTCCCGCGCTAACAGAGAGCTGTTCTCTTGTCCGGTCTGGCCCGCCTGGCACGCAGAGGAGGCGGTCAACGAGGTGAAGCGGCAGGCGATGACCGAGCTGCAGAAGGCCGTGTCCGAGGCCGAGCGGAAGGCGCACGATATGATCACCTCGGAGCGCGCCAAGATGGAGCGCACGGTGGCAGAGGCCAAGCGGCAGGCGGCGGAGGATGCTCTCGCTGTCATCAACCAGCAGGAAGATTCGAGCGAGGTGAGGTGCCGATGGAAGACTCCCTGGGGAGATGCTTCCGTTAATGAGGGCGGACCTTTTCGATTTCAGGAGATCACAAGTAAAGGCGGATATTGGAGTTGAGACAAACAAATCTTTGGTGGGGGGAATTGGAGTAATTCGGAGAGGCTTGGCACTTGTGGAGTTGACCAAGAGCTGATCAAATTTTGTTTTTATTAAAGGCCTAAAAGAACAACTGCCAAAAAAGGTTTTTAATATATTTGGTGGGTAACAGATTAAAGTGAAATTCTTAGAACTTCCTAGCACTATTTAGATTCAGAATTCTGTTGTGTGTATGTGTGTGTTAGCATATGTGTGTGGTTTCCTTCTAACAGCTGGGATTTAGGAGAGAGACCCTGTGTAAGCTGTGTAGTGTGAAGACATATTGCAGGCCAGGGATCAAAGTCACTTCCTTAACTATTGGTTCTGAAGTCCAATGCTAAACCAACGCTTGCATCAATTAAACATTTCTAAGAGATCTTCTGCACAGTCTGTTTTTGCACATTATTTGTAATAACCATTATGATAGTCATTTCATACCATAACATCACTGCCAGAGGTAATATTATTTAGTGTTATTACAGTATATTTAAAACACATAAACACGTAGCCTAAATGGCGGAAGGATCTGGGAAGTAACTAAAACACAGTGTCTAACAGAATGCCTTTCAACAGAGACTAAAGTCAGAGCAACATGGTAATGCTCTGCATTAACACAGCACCACAATCCCCAACCCAAAGGACCCTTAGATAAGGACTACAGTTAGCTAGTCACACCATGCTGAACTAGCAACAGCATAAGCTGATAAATCAACGGTCCACTAAAACACATATCTACAATTTGTGAAGGAGAGTAAGAATTTAATTTGTACCAGGCTTGTCTGTAGATGAAAGACCCTGTGGGAATTATTCGATACCCAGAGTTTCTATTTAATGTGTAGCAGATGAATAACAAGGGGACAAAAGCAATTGATTTTCAACATTTGAAAGTTTCTCGGGAAAAGAGGGACAAAGGGAAGTGTATCTGCCCTTTAACTGCAGACTTTTCCATTGTTGAATTAAACTAGACATAAATTCAATTTTACTGGCATCTTATGGCTAAGATATTTAAAGACTTTGTTTTGTGTTTTTTGAAAGAAAACACAAATTTTATTAGCATCTTTTGGACAGAATTTGTCCTGCTCTATTCAAGTTAGTAATACTGTGAGGCACAGTTGTTGCCATCATTAAAACATTATCACTTTCATATGAACGTTTTAGGGCTGTTATGCATGTTAAGAGTATTTTATAGGTCACTAAATTCTAAAGATAAATATCTTGGAGAAATTGAGAATTAAGTCTTTATATTTGGCTAATAATGCTGTATTTCTTTAGTATCTATAAGCTGTGTACCTTTATTTCTAATATTTAGCCAGAAAAATATATGAGCTTGACACTGGTATTGAGCATTATAAAAATATGGTGTATCGAGCAGTAACTAGAAATAGTAGATAGGATGAAATAACCTAGCTATGAGTGATCTTCTAAAGTAACTGTTTTCTTTCTTTCTTTTTGGGTATCTTGAAAAACTGATCTTTAATAGCACTACCCTTGTCTTCGGTGACATTTCTCAAGGGTTTTAAAGTAGACTATGCTAGGAGGAAAGGTTTGGGAGCCAGAGAGCCACATTTAATTCCTGGCTCCATCTATTATAATTCTGTGATTTCAAGAAAACCACTAAACCTCTAAAAGCTTTGGTTTTCTCATCTCACACGGTGGCTAGAACCTTGAGATGTAATCATCTTATCATGTTGCAGGTGAGGAAGCTCACATGGCTAGTCATGCAGCTAGGGGTTGGCAGGATCCACGCTGGAGCTCTCAGCATGCTGTCAGTCCTTACATTGTTCCAGAACAATGAAATAAGCATCATGAAGGTCATTTTTGGATACAGATTTTAAAACTGTACCCTATGGACATTTTTTAAAAAATCAGGTTTGCAACCTGCCCAGGGCAGTTTGTTATTTGATACATATTACTCTAAATTATATCCATTTATTTATTTATTCTGTCAATAGCAAATTATTCTGTGTTGGGGACAGTGCTAGGCACTGAAGATACAGTGGTTCCTACCTTCTTGTTCACTATAATTCATTAGAAGAGTCAGATCACTAAATTATGAGTCTTAGTAGAGTTTAGTGCAAAGGCTTCTGGGAAAAAATATTGTTTCATCTGATACTTAAGGATAATCAGGAGCTGTTCAGCAGCCACCTTCCACCCACCTCCCACCCCACCCCCACATTGCCTCATCACTGCTTTTTTGGTCCATGTGCACGTCAGTGCCTTCGTGCAGGGAAGATGGGAAGGCAAGCTTTGCTAGGCTTTGAAAACAAGATGACTATGTGGCTGGTGAGTGTTTTGGAAGGATCACTCAGGCTGCAGTGTGGAGAGAGATGAGAGGAAATGAAAAGGAGGGACCGATCTGTTTCAGGATACAGATGAGGAGGAAGATGGTTGGATGAAGATGGTTGGCAGTGGTGCTGAGGGTGGAGAAAATTGAACCCATGAGATAAAATGGGCAGAATTTGGGCTTCGCTGGTGGCACAGTGGTTGGGAGTCGGCCTGCCGATGCAGGGGACACAGGTTTGTGCTCCGGTCCGGAAGGATCTCACATGCCGCGGAGCGGCTGGGCCCGTGAGCCATGGCCGCTGAGCCTGCGCGTCCGGAGCCTGTGCTCCACAACGGGAGAGGCCACAACAGTGAGAGGACTGCGTACTGCAAAAAAAAAAGGGCAGGATTTGATGATTGGCCAGCTGACAAGGAAGGGAGAGAGTTGTGGTTTTTCAGTAGACATGCAGAGTTTGGGGTGTACACATCAGGTGATCTTCCTTAAGCATTAAACCTTTAAAAACTTACTGGCTTTGATCTGCCCAGTGGTTTTTTGTGAAAGGTAACCTTTCTTCATTTTTTTTTTTTGTGCATAAACAACAAAAGTTAAAACATTTTAAGAAGTTCAAATCAATTATTTAATTCAGCTAGACAGACAGATTTCTTCTGTAGATTGGAAAGGGCAGATAGAGCACAAAGGCCTAAATAGTTTATGCTGTCTAATGTGAAAACCAGGAGAGTGCATGGTGATCCTCAGCCTAGGTGCCTGCCTCTCAGGCCACTTCTTTAGTAGCTACACGGCAGTACACTCGACTCCTTCAGGGTGTTCCCATCCAGTTCTCTAATTTCACTTTGGTTTATAGACTAATAATCATTATTACTAACCGTTAGAATGACACTGGACTGCTTAGGCAGACACAAGCAAATGACATTTTCTGTACTTTCTCTTTTAACGTGTATTACATATTTCATCAAGAATGTAATGCTAGCATTAGCATAAATCAAAAGAAAGGAAATTCAGTGAATCTGGCCATCTTCAACCATTTAAATTTTTTCTATATTCTGGTTCCTATCTGTAAACATATAGAGTCTTTTTTTCCAGTGAATATTGTTAGATTTGGACTATTTCAAAAGGAACCTGCCACAGCTTTTCTTTGAGATCTGTAACTTGTTCTGGCTTAGGGGATCAAAGCACATGGCTGGAATTGAGCCTCGAACAGAGAGCAAATAGTTGTGCTGTTCCAATAGTTAGTTTCGAGTTTAAGCCACTAAAGTGATATTTTCCCCGTGATTGAAACAGTCTTTATTCATTATTCCTAGATAGATGCAGAAGTGCACACGCTTATATTGGGTGGTTTTGTGGCACTTAAGCAGAAACACTGACTGAACCTTTAAACTTTGTTTCCAGAACCTGCTGAGCCCTAATAATGTGAACAGGTCACTCTCACAGGTTCATCTTCATTACCCACTCTAGAATTAATAGAGCCATCCCCAGTGGATCCTGTGCAGTGCAGCCCAGACTCTGGGGATGGACTAAGTGGACTCAGTAGGAGGTAGTCACCACACAGTTACTACACACAGTCTCCCAGCATGGCTCCCATTAAAACCTCACAATCTGATCAGACCTGTCGATCCCCAGAAGAATTTGGAGCTCTCACAGTATGAGCTGATTCTATGTTACCTAAGATTTTTGCTTATTTGTTTCATTTATTAAAAGACCAGCTGTCTGAATCCATAGATGTTCATGGTGTATTGAATGGTCTGGAATGATATGGAGTGGTTCACCTCTTGGAACTTTGGTTTTTCTCATCTATAAAACTGGGATAATGTTTATAACTCACTTTGCAAGGTGGTTGAGAGGTACAAATAAGATGAGTAGAAGTCTTTTATAAACAAGTCGCCTTATAAAGAGCAGTGTGAGTATGTAAGAGAGAAAAAATAAAAAACAATTAAGAAGCTATTCTAACAGGAAGGGCAGGGAAGGAATAGTAACCGTGAGATTGGAAAGGAAGGGAGACCATGGCGGAAGCAGGGTCTGTAGGGTTTGGCACTGAGAGGTTTCAGGGGAGTTTCCAATGAGATGACAAAGTCGTTGGCCTGAGCGTTGCCAGTGACTGAAAAGGACCACACCAGAGTAAGGTTTAGGGATTACTGACTTGGGTGACAGAGGAGCATCCTGGTGGCGCTACAGAACAGGCAATTGAAAACAAGAGACAGCAGCTCAGGAAAGAAATGAAGGCTGGAGGAAGGTTTGAGAGTCATTTTCGTACAGCTAATGGTTTAAGACCATGACTGCCAAGGTAGAGTGTAGGAAGGAAAGGATATTTCTTTTCTTTATGCCAACTTCCCTCCTTGCCAAGTATTTAGGGGAAAATGAAAAACTAGAAGAGGAAGAGGTTATAGTATAAGCAACAGAATTTTATTATCTTGAAACCAAAGTTAGAGGGACTTTCAATAAGGGAAGTTTTTTTTAAAAAGGAGGAAGGGGGAAAAGGTCAGTAGTGGTAAATCAGAAGGTCTGAGGGCAGCGAGGAAGGAGAAAAAGTAACTGGCCACTAATGACGTATAAGTGGAAGTAAGCTCATGTTCCGTCTGTGTAGCTGTCAATGCCTATCAAGGGAGGCACAAGGCCACGAGCTTTCTAATTGTAAAGGTTGTGCCATGCAGAGATGGTATGTAATCTCATTTGCTTTCAGCCAGTGTCAAGAGGAGGAGGTGGTGTTAGTTCCTGCCATTTATTCAGGACCCACCGAACATCAGGACGCTTTAGTTAGCACTGACATAATCCTGAATAACCCTATCGTATGATTCCTACTTTATAGGTACTGTCACTCTACGAGGTTAAGTAACTTGCCTGTAGTTCTGAATCCACTAAGTGATATAGTTGGAAGTGAAAAACCAAGAAAGGGTGACTGGAGCCACTCAAAATTGGAAGCCATTTCCATTACACACCATGATACCTTGTCTTTGGTGTTCCAACTTTCTGGTTCAACCTCTGTCTACTTTCAGGGTTGAAGTGCCCTCCTAACCTTATTCCTGCCAAAACAGGCTATAAGAAAGATCTGAAATTGGCAAAGCGTGGCATTTTGGAAAGAGTATTTGGTTTGCAGTGCAAAGACCTGAGTGAATCAAACCTTACCTATGTAATTTCATATCTAGGCAAATCATTTACTATAAAAGTTATTTACATTTTGAGAATTTTAATTATAATCATTCTACTTTATTCATTGAACATCACTTGCGTGCAAAGGTTTTTCTGGAGAATTATAGGTGTGTGAGACCTGGAGAAGCTTTTTAGGAGAAAATGTTTTGTTTCTGGTAAAAGGAATTTCCAACAGTAAGAACCAGAAAGGATATTATTTTGCTGGTAGGACAGAAAGACCATTCTCTCTCTATCTAAAATAACAAGATGAAGGAAATAATTTTGTTCTTAGGGACAAAAAAGAATTGCTGATATGAAACAAGTATCAACAATCTTTGACATGCAGCTTTGGCACCCAAAGCTTCAAGTCATCATTTCCATTTCCCTATGTAGTACCAGTACATTT
Organism: Neophocaena asiaeorientalis asiaeorientalis; assembly: GCF_003031525.2. Taxonomy (NCBI): domain Eukaryota; kingdom Metazoa; phylum Chordata; class Mammalia; order Artiodactyla; family Phocoenidae; genus Neophocaena; species Neophocaena asiaeorientalis. The sequence continues at coordinate 8,466 of NW_020174826.1, forward strand.
AGAAAAGGGAGGGTTGCGTCTGCCTCCTATTTTTCATATGAGTGCTAGCCTAATTTTGGCCAATTGCTGATTCCCATAATAGGGAGGAAAACATTCCTTATGCTGAAAAGGGAATAATATTATCACAAATAAAGGGAGACTATAAAGTGCCATGGGCTTTGGGAATGAAATTTGCTATGAAATGGTATTCTCGAGACTTCTGTACTATTTTGGTAATTCAGTCACCAGCATCGTTGCTTAGAGGACTGAAAGGGAAGCTCAGTTATATGAAAAATGAATGAATGAAAGAAATAAGCAACTATCAGGTAATACTAACCTGAATATGAAAAGCACAAATTGAAAAATATAAAATTAGATTAAGCCATTGACCACCTTAATCCCTGCCCTACAGCTACACCCCTGGGTATCATACACAATTTGCAGTTTCCACCTTTGTGTATGGCAGAAAGCTTAGAAACTTAAAATGGTTAAAATTAGAGTACTCATAAGATTCTGCACATTGCACAGTTCCCAGAAGTGATGGTTGAGAGGCCAAGTGCCAGTGGTCAGGCATCAGTCTTACAGGTATGGATTAGTTAACAGGAAATTTGGTAGAGCCACCCAGGAGAAATTAATAGAAATTGCTGTGTCTGTCTTCTAATGAGTTTTTAAAGAGGAATATGCACTTTGGGGGTTTCCATTGGTTGAACACTTGAGCTAAGTTCCCTATACATTCATGGCAATGCAATGTCAACAGCAATAAAAATATGCAGGTTTTTTCCCACCGGCTCATTTGAATTGCTCTTTGTTGCACCTTCCTAAAGTCAAAGGTTGTTTTTGTCTCAGTGGTGGGTGGTAAATGAATGGGATTGAACAACTTCGGAGTGGGACTGGAGGTAAAACTAGCCAGAGCCCTTGAATCCTGGGTCAGAATCCAGAAATGCTAGGCAAAAAGGCTCCATTCCCAGCAGCTTCATAATCCAAAACATCTGTTTCTATATTTGGCACAATTCCACTTTTTTATTTGTAAAATTGTTCCCATCTTTGAAAACACTTTAAAAAATAAAGAAGTCCCCATTCTGTCTCCTCTTTCCATTCCCCAACACATGCATTTGTAATTACCTGGTTTAGTCTGTGTGTTTAATCAACTTAAATTGAGAAGGTTGCCTACATCTGATTTCAATCTGAAGGAGCCATTGAGAACTGGGCAGTTACTGCCTTGTGTCTGCCAAGATGTGCCTCTGCCAGAAAGCGGATAGGACTCACACCAGGGTATTTCCTAAAGAAGCCACTTAACTCAGATTAGATGTTTAATTTCCTTAAAATATTGTTTTGGATCTGGGTCTGTGTTCTCTAATTGGGATTTTCTGATGTTATTTAGGAATTTCACTTATTTCTGAGTTTGTTCCAGGATCCAGCTGGCATTATTCTAAATGCCTAAAGCTCAAGCAAGTCAACTTTCCTGAGTGATGAGTGTCATACCTCGCTGCTCTGGAGGGTGGGCCAGGCCCATGTTTGTTCAGGCCTTTGTGGAACCATTGTCCTTGCAATAAGATTGAATTAATTTTGAGAAAGAAGGGCTTCTAATTTTGGTAATGAAGCCTCTGATCAGAGGTACATATTTTTTGGGACATTTTCCTGGCTAAATTAAAGGGAAGTAGGAAAATAAAATTACTTTGTTCTGGTACTATTAATTTTAATTCCATTTTTATTTATGATATTAACATATAAATCAAGCTTCTAGATTTCTTCAGCTATGTTCACTTAAAACACCTTCCATTGGCCAGTGTTTGTGATCTTAAAGTTTTAATTTTTTTTTCCCTTCATGGGCCATAATTTCTAAATGGTAAAGAAATATGAACATAGGGCTGAGTTCTTTCTAAAAGTTTTAAGCTGTAGTTCTTGAGTTTTTAGGCTTCCAGCACTTGAAAGACTCTAGGAGCTCCTTTAGTTTTTAGCCAAATTAGAATGAGTGCTAAAAATTGCTTTGCATATTTTGCACAGTGGTGAAGCTGTACACAGACCAGGGTGATGGGCTGACATTCCACTGGGGCATTTTTAATAGGCTTATGAGCCCACCTTAAGCCACACAGCCAACATGCTGAAAGCAAAATAATTGCAGGGAACATAGTGGGGAGATTTTTAATATCCATATATATCAGGGCTTTAAAAAAGGTATTTTAACTGCGACACAGCTACATACTATCAGCTGGTTGGGGTTACCAGATTACAGTTGGAAGTTTGTTTTGCAAGAAAATAAAACCAAGGCAGATACAGGATAAAAGGATTAATGTCAAAAGCTAATAAGATCACTTGCTATAACATTTCACATTGGGGATGGTCTTGCCAAAGGAAGCACAAACGTTTCAAGTTGGCTTCCTGAGGTTCCCCCTTCTCCTGGAAGGGTCCTTAGGGCACTGTCATTGTTAGTCTCCTTCCTGACACTCCCTCATTCCCCAGGATCTGTCCCACTTAGGGGTTCTTCCATCTCTAGTATGTCTGTCCCCAGATTCACAATGTGTTTTATCTCAGAGGCAGCCTCATTTCTGCTTTTCTCACTTCTTGGAAAGCACCAGTGGAGATTGGCAGTAGGCTTGCTAGGGTCCTAAAACTTCACAAATATTTATTGAGCACCTACTATATATATATATCAGGCACTGTTGTGGGTGCTTAAAATATATCAGAGAAAAAACAAACCGAGGATCCAATCTCTAGGGAGCTGAAGTAAAGGGGATTGTTTCGAGACTTTCCTACCATTTGGTTGTCAGGTACAGTGAATAACTGATTGCAGTGGGAAGAGCTAAACACATGCCCTACTTTTTCTGGTCTGTGGTAGAGCAGAGGATAGAATCCTCTATCTAGTCCATTATATTCCTTTGAATCTAATAGAACATCCTCATAGTCCCTTTGTGTTAGTGTCTTGAAGGAAGAAGCTTCTGCCAGGAGTGCTATCTTTGAGTCTTTCCATGGTGGTAGTCGTATTAGAAAGGAGAAAATTTAGATGTCGCAGTTGTTAATATGGGTGAACAGAGAATTTAGATGTGAATATAACTAAACCTAAAGGGAAGGGGTTTTATAGTAAAAATGGAAAAGAGCCTCATCCAGTTTGTCTAGAAGTCATAATAGTTTTTGGCAAAAAATCTGGGCAGTTACACCAAAACCTGCATCTTCAGGGTGTTTAGTGTGTGTACACATACACACCTGGATTTTTCATTCTCATAGTTCTGAAAAATAAGGGGGTAGTGCTGCCTAGCATATTTCCTTAGACTTTAGCCTGGTCAATGTAATAATTTGGAATTTCACTTTCTTCTGCCTTCTCCAATAGAGTTGCTGGAATTGTGGCCGTAAAGCGAGTGAAACCTGCAGCGGCTGTAACACAGCCCGATACTGTGGCTCGTTTTGCCAGCACAAAGACTGGGAGAAGCACCACCACATCTGTGGACAGACCCTGCAAGCCCAGCAGCAGGGGGATACGCCTGCTGTCAGCTCCTCCGTCACGCCTAACAGTGGGGCCGGGAGCCCGATGGACACACCACCAGCAGCCACCCCGAGGTCGACCACCCCGGGGACCCCTTCCACCATAGAGACAACCCCTCGCTAGATGTGCACTCAGAACTGTCAGAGGAAAGACAACACAACCAACGTGAAACCAATTCCTCATCCTCAGATGCTCAAAGTTGTTTTTTGTTTGTTTGTTTGTTTATAGATGGACTATCCTGGTTCAGTACTTCAGCAAGAGAGAACCTAACTGTATCTTGAGGCGTTAGTAAAACAGAGGGCCAGTAACGGGTCGTAATGACTTACTGTGGATAACAGAGATTTCTTTTCCTTAGAGAACTGAAAAGAGAGCAGAAAATATAACATGAAATGATAGATTTGACCTCCTCCTTGTTATTTTCCAGTAGCTGGGATTTTAAACTAGATGACCTCATTAACCGATGCTTTACCAAACAGCAAACCAAGAGATTGCTAATTGCTGTTGAAAGCAAAAATGCTAACATTAAAAGTCACAATGTTCTTTATATACAATAATGGAAAAAAAGAGGAAAACCCTCA
>NW_020174826.1:17500-191362 GCF_003031525.2 Neophocaena asiaeorientalis asiaeorientalis
TAAAAGAATGTGTCTGCCATGAAAGAACATTACAGCCATTTTTATGGAATGGGAGGGGATGGAATGAGCAAAGGGTCTTTGTTCTGTATGGGTGTCTATACCCTTACTCCAAAGCGAAAAAATAAAGTTGTGTTTACTCAAACCTGTCCCTGGTCAGTCTGTTCTCAGTCATACTGGGGAAACTGAGTCAGACGAATACAGAAACTGTTTCTTCCCATCTCACTTTTCCATCCATAGAAGAACAGATGTAGGACCAAAGTACTGTGGTCGTTTGCTTTTGGAACTTTCAGATTCAGATAACATTTTTGAAAATTCTTCAAGATTATACATGGGCAGTCTATGAGAACTCCTCAAGATCAAGACAATACAATTGCCTATTTTACTATAATAAAAATAATATTTGAATGTGGAGAAAACTTCTGATGAATAAGAGAAGGATTATCTGCTCGTAGTTCTTAATGTTCTTGTGTTGGAGTTCTGTATTCCACTGTCAAGAAAGGGATAAATTGAGATTGGTTCAAGATGGTGGAGTAGAAGGATGTGCTCTCACTCCCTCTTGCAAGAGCACTGGAATCAACAAACTGCTGAACAATCATCGACGGGAAGACACGAACTCACCAAAAAAGATACCCCACATCCAAAGACAAAGGAGAAGCCACAATGAGATGGTAGGAGGGGCACAATCACAATACAATCAAATCCCATACCTGCTAGGTGGATGACGCACAAACTAGAGAACACTTATAAGACAGAAGTACACCCACTGCAGTGAAGGTTCTGAGCCACACGTCAGGCTTCCCGACCTGGGGGTCCAGCAATGGGAGGAGGAATTCCTAGAGAATCAGACTTTGAAGGCTAGTCTGATGTGATTGCAGGGCTTTGACAGGACTGGGGAAAACAGAGACTCCAAAAGTAGTGTGCATGTTGGGACTCAGGGGAAGGAGCAGTGACCCCATAGGAGACTGAACCAGACCTACCTACTAGTGTTGGAGGGTCTCCTGCAGAGGCAGGGCGTGGCTGTGTCTCACTGTGAGGACAAGGACAGTGGCAGCAGAAGTTCTGGGAAGTACTCCTTGGCATGAGCCCTCCCAGAGTCTGCCATTAGCCCCAACAAAGAGCCCAGGTAGGCTCCAGTGTTGGGTCGCATCAGGCCAAACAACCAACAGGGAGGGAACCCAGCCCCACCCATCAGCAGACAAGTGGATTAAAGTTTTACTGAGCTCTGCCCACCAGAGCAACAGCCAGCTAAACCCACCACCAGTCCCTCCCATCAGGAAACTTGCACAAGCCTCATAGATAGCCTCATCCACTAGAAGGAAGACAGCAGAAGTGAGAAGAATCATAATCCTGCAGCCTGTGGAACAAAAACCACATTCACAGAAAGATAGACAAGATGAAAAGGCAGAGGGCTGTGTACCAGATGAAGGAACAAGATAAAAACCCCCAAAACAACTAAATGAAGTGGAGATAGGCAAGCTTCCAGAAAAAGAATTCAGAATAATGATACTGAAGATGATCCAGGACCTCGGAAAAAGAATGGAGGCAAAGAAAAAGAAGATGCAAGAAATGTTTAACAAAGACCTAGAAGAATTAAATAACAAACAAACTGAGATGAACAATACAATAACTGAAGTGAAAAACACGCTAGAAAGAATCAATACCAGAATAACTGTGGCAGAAGAATGGATAAGTGACCTGGAAGACAGAATGGTGGAATTCATGGCTGCAGAACAGAATAAAGAAGAAAATGAAAAGAAATGACGACAGCCTAAGAGAACTATGGGACAATATTAAAGGCAACAGCATTCGCATTACAGGGGTCCCAGAAGGCGAAGAGAGAGAGAAAGGACCAGAGAAAATATTTGAAGAGATTATAGTCAAAAACTTCCCTTACATGGGAAAGGAAATAGCTACACAACTCCAGGAAGTGCAAAGAGTCCCATACAGGATAAACCCAAGGAGAAACACACTGAGACACATAGCAATCAAATTGGTAAAAATTAAAGACAAAGAAAAATTATTGAAAGCAGCAAGAGGAAAATGACAAATAACACACAAGGGAAGTCCCATAAGGTTAACAGCTGATTTCTCACCAGAAACTCTACAAGCCAGAAGGGAGTGGCATGCTATATTTAAAGTAACAAAAGGGAAGAACCTACAACAAAGATTACTCTACCCGGCAAGGATCTCATTTAGATTTGATGGAGAAATCAAAAGCTTTACGGAGAAGCAAAAGCTAAGAGAATTCAGTACCACCAAACCAACTCTACAGCAAATGCTAAGTGGGAAACACAAGAGAAGAAAAGGACCTACAAAAACAAACCGAAAGCAATTAAGAACATGGTACTAGGAATATACATATAGATAATTACCTTAAACGTGAATGGATTAAATGCTCCAAGCAAAAGACACAGGCTCCCTGAATGGATACAAAAACAAAGCCCATCTATATGCTGCCTACAAGAGACCCACTTCAGACCTAGGGACACATACAGACTGAAGGTGAGGAGATGGAAAAAGATATTCCATGCAAATGGAAATCAAAAGAAAACTGGAGTAGCAATACTCATATCAGATAAAATAGACTTTAAAATAATGTTACAACAGACAAGGAAGGACACTACATAATGATCAAGGGATCAATCCAAGAAGAATATATAACAATTATAAATATATATGCACCCAACATAGGAGCACCTCAATACATAGGGCAATTGCTAACAGCTATAAAAGAGAAAATCGACAGTAACACAATAATAGTGGGGGACTGTAACACCTCACTTACACCAATGGACAGATCATCCAAACAGAATATTAATAAGGAAACACAAGCTTTAAATGAAACAATAGACCAGGTAGATTTAATTGATATTTATAGGACATTCCATCCAAAAATAGCAGATTACACTTCCTTAAGTGTAAATGGAATATTCTCCAGGTTAGATCACATCGTGGGTCACAAATCAAGCCTCAGTAAATTAAGGAAAATTGAAATCATATCAAGCATCTTTTCTGACCACAACACTCTAAGATTAGAAATCAATTACAGGGAAAAAAAACGTAAAAAACACAAACACATGGAGGCTAAACAATACATTACTAAATAACCAAGAGATAACTGAAGAAATCAAAGACGAAATCAAAAAATACATAGAGAGGGGCTTCCCTGGTGGCTCAGTGGTTGAGAGTCCGCCTGCCAATGCAGGAGACACGGGTTTGTGCCTCGGTCTGGGATGATCCCACATGCCGCGGAGTGGCTGGGCCTGTGACCCATGGCTGCTGAGCCTGCGCGTCTGGAGCCTGTGCTCCGCAATGGGAGAGGCCACAACAGTGAGAGGCACACGTACCACAAAAAAAAAACAACAAAAAAAACCTAGAGATAAATGACAATGAAAACACAACGATCCAAAACCTATGGGATGAAGCAAAAGCAGTTCTAAGAGGGAAGTTTATAGCAATTCAAGCCACCTCAAGAAACAAGAAAAATCTCAAATAAAAAAATCAAACCTTATACCTAAAGGAACTAGAGAAAGAAGAACAAACAAATCCCAATTTTAGCAGAAGGAAAGAAATCATAAAAATCAGAACAGAAATATATAAAATAGAAACAAAGAAAACAATAGCAAAGATCAATAAAACTAAAAGCTGGTGCTTTGAGAAGATAAACAAAATTGATAAACCATTAGCCAGACTCATCAAGAAAAAGAAGGAGAAGACTCAAATCAATAAAGTTAGAAATGAAAAAGAAGTTACAACAGACACCACAGAAATACAAAGTATCCTAAAACACCAAGAGATACACAAGCAACTCTATGCCTATAAAATGGGCAACCTGGAAGAAATGGACAAATTCTTAGAAAGGTATAACCTTCCAAGACTGAGCCAGGAACAAATGAAAAATATGAGCAGACAAATTACAAGTAATGACATTGAAACTGCGATTAAAAATCTTCCAACAAACAAAAGTCCAGGACCAGATGGCTTCACAGGTGAATTCTATCAAACATTTAGAGAAGAGCTAACATCCATCCTTCTCAAACTCTTCCAAAAATTTGCATAGGAAGGAACACTCCCAAAGTGATTCTATGAGGCCACGATCACCCTGATACCAAAGTCAGACAAAGATAATACAAAAGAAAAGAAAATTACAGACCAATATCACTGAATGTAGATGCAAAAAACCTAAACAAAATACTAGCAAACAGAATCCAACAACACATTAAAAGGATCATACACCATAATCGAGTGGGATTTATCCCAAGGATGCAAGGGTTCTTCAATATATGCAAATCAATCAATATGATACACCATATTAACAAATTGAAGAATGAAAACCATATGATCATCTCAATACATGCAGAAAAACCTCTGACAAAATTCAACACCCATTTATGAAAAAAACTCTCCTGAAAGTGGGCATAGTGGGATCCTACCTCAACATAATAAAGGCCATATATGAGAAACCCACAGCAAACCTCATTCTAAATGGTGAAAAACTGACAACCTTTCCTCTAAGATCAGGAACAAGACAAGGATGTCCACCCTCACCACTATTATTCAACATAGTTTTGGAAGTCCTAGCCTTGGCAATCAGAGAAGAAAAAGAAGTAAAAGGAAGCCAAATCAGAAAAGAAGAAGTAAAGCTGTCACTCTTTGCAGATGACATGATACTATACATAGAGAATCCTAAAGATGCCAACAGAAATCTACTAGAACTAATCAATGAATATGGTAACGTTGCAGTATACAAAATTAATGCACAGAAATCTCTTGCATTCCTATATACTAATGATGAAAAATCTGAAAGAGAAATTAAGGAAGCACTCCCATTTACCATTGCAACAAAAAGAATAAAATGCCTAGGAATAAACCTACCTAGGGAGACGAACTGCATGCAGAACACTATAAGACACTTATGAAAGAAATTAAAGATGGTACAAACAGATGAAGAGATATACCGTGTTCTTGGATTGGAAGAATCAATATTGTGAAAATGACTATACTACCCAAAGCAATCTACAGATTCAATGCAATCCCTATCAAGTTACCAATGGCATTTTTTACAGAACTAGAACAAAATATCTTAAAATTTATATGGAGATACAAAAGATCCCGAATAGCCAGAACAGTCTTGAGGGAAAAAAATGGAGCTGGAGGAAGCAGACTCCCTGACTTCAGACTATACTACAAAGCTACAGTAATCAAGACGATATGGTACTGACACAAAAACAGAAATATAGATCAATGGAACAGGATAGGGAGCCCAGAGATAAACCCATGCACCTATGGTTAACTAATCTATGACAAAGGAGGCAAGGATAAACAATGGAGAAAAGACAGTCTCTTCAATAAGTGGTTCTGGGAAAACTGGACAGCTACATGTAAAAGAATGAAATTAGAACACTCCCTAACACCATACACAAAAATTAACTCAAAATTGATTAAAGACCTAAGTGTAAGACCGGACACTATAAAACTCTTAGAGGAAAGCATAGGAAGAACACTCTTTGACATAAATCACAGCAAGATCTTTTTTGATCCAACTCCTAGAGTAATGGAAATAAAAAAAATAAATAAACAAATGGGACCTAATGAAGCTTAAAATCTTTTTCAAAACAAAGGAAACTACAAACAAGATGAAAAAACAACCCTCAGAATGGGAGAAAATATTTGCAAACGAAGCAATGGACAAAGGATTAATTTCCAAAATATATAAACAGCTCATGCAGCTCAATATTAAAAAAAACAAACAACCCAATCCAAAACTGGGCAGAAGACCTAAATAGACATTTCTCCAAAGAAGACATACAGATGGCCAAGAAGTACATGAAAAGCTGCTCAACATCAGTAATTATTAGAGAAATGCAAATCAAAACTACCATGAGGTATCACCTCACACCAGTTAGAATGGGCATCATCAGAAAATCTACAAACAACAAATGCTGAAGAGGGTATGGAGATAAGGGAACCCTCTTGCACTGTTGGTGGGAATGTAAATTGATATAGCCACTATGGAGAACAGTATGAAAGTTCCTTAAAAAACTAAAAATAGAATTACCATATGATCCAGCAATCCCACTACTGGGCATATACCCAGAGAAAACCATATTTCAAAAAGACAGCTGCACCCCATTGTTCATTGCAGCACTATTTACAATAGCCAGGTCATGGAAGCAACCTAAATGCCCATTGACAGACAAATGGATAAAAATGAAGTGGTACATATATACAATGGAATATTACTCAGCCATAAAAAGGAACGAAATTGGGTCATTTGTAGAGACGTGGATGGATCTAGAGACTCTCATACAGGGTGAAGTAAGTCAGAAGAGGAAAACAAATATCGTATATTAAAGCATGTATGTGGAACCTAGAAAAATGGTACAGATGAACCAGTTTGCAAGGCAGAAATTGAGACACAGATGTAGAGAACAAACGTGTGGACATCAAGGAGGGAAAGTGGCTGGGGGTGGTGAGTGGTGGTGTGATGAATTGAGAGATTGGGGTTGACACATATATACTAATATGTATAAAATGGATAACTAATAAGAACCTGCTGTATAAAAATATAAATTAAATTTTAAAAAAAGAAAGATAAATAACACAGTGGGAATTTGAGACTGTGGAGAACATGGCTGCTGGAGGCCATGTGGGTCCCCACATAAATCAATGGCAACTGGAGCCCTTTTCAGTGCCTCATGTGGGGCCAAGCACCCAGTTAGCACTCAATAAATATTAATTAAAATACAACTGAGTTTGCAGCTAGAATAATGTGGTGCTAGTTTTCCCAGAAATGAACAAATTGGCCAAAGGAACAGAAAGTAAGGGAAATGATTTAACTGGCTGGAGGAATAGTTTGAAGAGGAGAGATTAACCTACATGCAGCTTGATCAGATGGCATTGAAGAGGCAGCGTGACCACTGTTGACAAACATCAGAGGGTATAAATGCCAAAGGGGTGAGGAAACTGTTCAGGTCACTATTTGCAGGGTAATTGTTACAGTTCTCTATTAATTTATTCATGTAGAATATCACATGTTTCTAATGTTCTGAAACGTTAGAAAATATTTTGGAATTTTAGAGAGCTAACAGCCCACAGTGACCTCATGGGACCTCATGGTCTCGCTTCTGACCACTTAGGGCTTGTCCAGGCTCTGGATTCCCACATGGGGTCAAGTTAAGCAGGAAGCAGGTTTACAAGGCCTCACGGGCCACAGGCGACATTTTGTTCCTGCGCCCCACTCCTGTCTTACAGAATCTGAATCTTATAGCAGGATATGCAGCCGCATTTAGGGGCTACTGATGGTGATAATGAAGCCCTAGTGCTCTTTGTGTTTATCAGAGAACTAAGCCTATCTGACCAAAGGGTTGGGCAGGAAGGTGGTCATCTTGGAGTAAGGGGCAGAGGGAACAAAGTTCTCCAAACCAGTTCAATTAATAACTCATTTTGGGGGCCCCTGCATTTGCTTCAGGGAATGTTCTCAAGACGAGCTACACAAGAATGAGGACAAAGAGGTGCTACAAAAAAGAGGGTGTGGGGCGTCCCTGGTGGCACAGTGGTTGAGAGTCCGCCTGCCGATGCAGGGGACACGTGTTCGTGCCCCGGTCCGGGAAGATCCCACATGCCGTGGAGTGGCTAGGCCCGTGAGCCATGGCCGCTGAGCCTGCGCGTCCGGAGCCTGTGCTCCACAACGGGAGAGGCCACAACAGTGACAGGCCCGCGTACCGCAAAAAAAAAAAAAAAAAAAAAAGGGTGTGATGGTGCTATGATCGGAATGTGTGCCCCCCAAATTCATATGTTGAAACCTAACCTCCAAGGTTAGGAGGTTGGGGGGTGGGGGGGTGAGAGGTGATTAGATCAGGAGGGTGAAGCCCTCATGAATGGGATTAGTGCTCTTATAAAAGAGACCCCACAGAGATCCACCATGTGAGGACACGATGAGAAGTCTGCGCCCCAGAAGTGGCCATCCCCCAACCATGGTGGCATCCTGCTCTCAGCCTTCCAGGCTCCAGAGCCATGAGCAATACATTTCTGTTCATAAGCCACCCAGTCTGTGATGTTTTGTTGCAGCAACCCAAATGAACTAAGACAGAAGGAGAGAACATTCCTGGGAGAGGTGACTCCATGAGTATAAGCACAGATGCCAAAAAAGCAACATCGTGTGCCTGTGAAGAAACAGCCCTGGATTTTGCTGAAACATAAGAAATAAGGTAGTGTTGGGTTTTTGTTTTTGTTTTCAGAGGGAGGGAAAGTTTTATAATAATAGGCTTTCTCAGGAAACTGATGATGGCTTGACTTTCTTGTGTGCAAAAAGTAAATAAATAAATTATCGATTCTTTGCTTACTTGAAAATGAGGTCAATATTTTCTCTGGCAAAGAAAAACATTTTTGTATTCTGAATTAAACTTGTTGCAAACCCTTGTTTTAGATGGTGTATGCTGCTATTTAAAACCCATCTTCTGGAGGTGTAATGAAGGATAGAGAGTCTGCAAAAAACTAATGGCAGACTTTTACAATTCTGCTTATTACAATTGTGCATTTTGCTGACAAAGTCACAGACAGTAAAATTAAGGCAAGTACAAACCACCCCTTTTGATGGCGAGTAGTACATTGTTTTTGCTCTGTTAGCAAAGGCTTTGAAAACTGTTAGCAAGATACTTTTTTCCTACTGTTCTACTATTTAATATGTTCCCCATAAAGTAGGCATACAGTAATAACTATCGCTTTTTGTGGAATTAAATGGATTATAAAGAATACAAACACACATATACACATATACATAAATAAACGCACACATGTACACATGTGTACATGCATATACTGTATACATGTGTTCATGTCAGTTGCGATTACTACCTACTTTTATGAAATGTTCTTACAACATTATCATCTAAGTTAATTTCAGTAACCTAGTAATTTATGGTTCTGAAACAAAAATATTAAGTTGAATTCAAATATGCTTATACAAGGTCTGAGATTGATAACCCAAGGCTGGACTAGAAACTACCAATAAAAAAGCTGCAGCTTGGTCAACAAATAACTCAGCATTTCTCAAACCACGTTCTTTGGAACTGTGGCTCCAGAAGTCAGTAATAGGCGACTCATGGGAAAAATGTAAAATGTGTTCAGTGATCAACATGTGGGTAATGCTATAATTTATATGCCCTAAGGAATCTGAAAAGTCTAGTATTGGAATTATCAGGTAGTTCTGTGTACTCTGATATTTCCCAAACTTACCTGAATACTTTCATAAGGCACTTACTCATATAAGCTTCTGTAATACATTTTTCCCTCTCATTTATCACATTTATCATAAACAAGACCTCGAATGGATATAAATCTTATCATTCTCTCCCATTGTATTTTGCTTACAAAGGTCAGCTCTTTTTCATCCCTAACTGCACACCTAAATGACCAATCTTTCCCAAACTCAACTTTTAACAGAAACCTTTATTGGCAGTTCAATTGTCTTCAGAATAAAGGCTGAACGCCATGGTCTGGATTCAAGGCCCTTCAATAACTAGTCTTTCTCCCTCCTACGTACCTCTAGATTGCACTACTATCCTTGACAGATCTTGCCAGCCATATTTATTTATTTATGGATAAATTAGCTATCTTCTTCCTGCCTCTGTGCCTTTGTCCACACCCTCTTACCACGAGAGAGCTGTCAATGGCCCTCTCTAGTGGAAACAGTCCCTGCTGGCTCCCTGACCCCACTTCATTCCCTTCTGTAACAAACAAAATCACTCCTTTTTCATTTGTGAACTCTTCACACTTAGGCCTGTTCTGCTTCTTTCACTACTGTAGTTGGAAATTTAAGAGAGTGGTTAAGAAAAGCATAGGACAGGAATAGATACGTAACCCCAGGTACACATCTGGAAATGGGGAAGGAGTGTATGGAAAGGAACAGAGTCAGTCCATCCACACATCTGGACCCCCAGCTGGTGCCAGTCCCGGTACGGTCACAGAACTCGAAGATCCAGGATAGACAAGGTAGTGGCTGCACCAGTTTACTTTCCTATAACAGTGCACAAGTGTTCCTTTTTCGCCACAACTTCCCCAGCACTTGTTATTTCTTGTCTTTTTGATAATACATTCTAACAGGTGTGAGGTGATATCTCATCGTGGTTTTGACTCTCATTTCCCTGATGATTAATGATACTGAACATCTTTTCATATGCCTGTTGACAATCTTTGGAAAAAATCTATTCACGGGCTTCCCTGGTGGTGCAGTGGTTGGGAGTCCGCCTGCCGGTGCAGGGGACGCGGGTTCGTGCCCCGGTCTGGGAAGATCCCAGATGCCGCGGAGCGGCTGGGCCCGTGAGCCTGCGTGTCCAGAGCCTGTGCTCCGCAGCGGGAGAGGCCATAACAGTGACAGGCCCATGTACCGTAAAAAAAAAAAAAATCTATTCACATCCCCCATTTTTTAATCATACTGTTTGGTTTTTTTGCTATTGATTTGTATTAGTTCTTTATATATTTTGGATATTAACCCCTTATCAGATATATGATTTGCAAATATTTTCTCCCATTCAGTAGGTTGTCTTTTTATTTTGTTGATGACTTCCATTGCTGTGCAGAAGGTTTTTAGTTTAATATAGTCCCACTTGCTTATTTTTGCTGTCTGTAGTATTATTAAAATATTTATTTGTACAGTTATCCTTATTCAGAAGAAAATATTGAGGTGCAGGAGGTTTTGTAATTGCCTAAGGTCACACAGCTAATAAATTTAAAGTCAGGGTCTTAATCCAGGTCATCTGACTCCAAAGCCTGTGCTTGTAACTGCTTTTTTTGTGTTGCAAATGTTAAGGATTATTCTAGTTCTAAAATAAGATTCTATGTCATTAACACATTTAAATGCTATTCTTTATTTGGGTTTTAAATGTTTAGTGAAAAAAACATGTTATAATTTGGGGGAAACAGCTGTATACTTCATCTTTCTTTTGTAGCATGGATAATGGAGTGCTCTTTATAAGTACAATCATGCTCTTTATTCTTCCCTTGGAAGAACTGAGTAAGTGGCTCTTTGCAAAGCAAAGCAGTAAGAAATGTATTATCCCCCAATTGGGTGAAATGCATGCCATTAGAAGGAATACGATCCATAATCTAAGTCACTCTCTTCATGGTAAAATGTTCTTGGGCCTTAATTAAGGAAGAGAGAACATTAGGGTTCAATAAGAGTCAGCGTCTGTCCTGCTGTTTGGCGTCTGAACTGATTTTCACACCTGATTTCCATCTGCAGATGTAATCAGCAAGAAGGAAGAGGTTTGAGAAGAGAGCTCTTATGGAGTTCAAGGAAGCAGCACTCCAGATAGTTTAGCTAGAGCTGAGATTTACAGAGCAAATCAATATTATTTCATCCTTTCTACCAGGAGATTAATCAATATGATCAATCTGACTACTTAAGAAACAATGTTTGGATACAAACATTGGAAAGAGAGAGGGATAGTGAATATTATATGGTAACTAGCTTCTGGACTTAGAGGAAACAATGTCACAGTCAATGTGATCTATAGCTGCTGTAATCATGATACGGTGTTTTGAGGCCAATCTGTGCATGTGTGGCAATTAAAAATGATATAAAATTGATTCTCTAAAGCAAACCTAGAAATGATACATTCAAGCATGGGTTGTTGAAAATCAAGCTGTCCAATGCATTATTCCCAATTACTAAGTAGTTGCTTGTACATTCTGTTTAATCTAAATAAGTAAAATTCATTTTTTGCTACTACTAGTTGAAAGAATTAGTTCAACAAATATGAGTTTCTAAGCTCTGTGTTAAAGGAGGGGCTATAATTGGCAACAATTTGAATGGGACATAACCCATAATTTCATGGAATTTACAAGATAGTGAGGTGATAAAGCAACTGGTACAGCCAGGATTCTAACCAAGTGTGTGAGCTGTCAAAGCTCAATCGCCTTAAACACCATCTAAGAGTACTTCCTAAATCCCTTAGAAACAGAAGTTTCCCCCTCTGTTCTCTGAGAGTCTAATTTCTTCATGTCAACATTTTGAAGGCGTACACTGCCTGGCATGTCTGTATCAACTTGCTATTTAAGTGTGCAGAGAGCTTGGTATTATGAAAATACACGGAAACCAATTTGAGCAAGGACAGCTAGGCTTCACCAAAACGTAGACGTCATCATAGAGCAGCTCTGTCTTTCCTTGGGCTGCTTTTTTTCTGGACCTCTGGTCTGTTCTTTCTGTGAATGAGCTGCTTCTGAAAGGTCTATAGTTTCTATTCCCCTGTAATCTCGGCTTCCATGTGACTTTGGGTTGCCATTTTAGTGGACCTATGGCATGTTTGTGGCCACTGAGCACCTTTTGAACAGACTTTTTATGTTTGGGGAATTTGCCACATGATGTGACCAATCCTACCTAATTAATGTTAAATCAAAACTCATTTTCCAGCCTCCAGCTCAGGAGTAGCCTCTCCCAAATGGAGCCACTCTCCTGAGATAGTCTTATTCAGAAGGGAACATCAGGAAGAAACAGACGGAGCTGTTGCATAGAATCCATATTCTCATGAGAATAGCAGAACGTGGAGGAGAGATTTCAGGCATTCCAGAGGCAGTAATGAAGATGTCACAGGGATAGTGGTGATATGCACGTACGCAGTGTCCACTGTGTTAACAGCTATGTCTATGCTCAGAAGGGTCTCTACTGGAGAGGCATAGTGTGCAATTTGGAGATTGTTCTTGTACGTGAGTCTTTAAGCCTCCTGAAGCTTTCCATTAGTTTTCTAATAGCTTACAATAAACTATTTTTCTACTTTAACTCAAGGGGGTTATGTTGCTTGTAAGCAAGATCTTTGATGATAGATGTAAACTTCAAAGCGACAGTTTTCGACAGGCTCAGAATTCTGGAATATCAAGTGCAATGAATCATATCAAGCAGTAGGCACGCTCTGAAGTGATAAAATAGACAGGTTAAACTGATTCTATAATTGTCAGGAAAGAGACAGAATGAGTGTGAGAACTGAGTCAGTATATCTTGATGTTTAACAGTGTAGATCTTGCAATCAAAGTTAGATTTGAGTTCTACCTCTATTATTTATTAACTGACTGATCTTGATCCAGTTATTTAATCACCTAGATTTTCATGATCTGTACGTAGGATCTACAAAATTATATTTTCCTTGGCATATGAAAAGTGCTCAGTCCTTACAATGTCATATGTAGGTATTCACCTTTATTTTTGTGATTTGTTGATAAGGATAATTATTTATTTGTTTATTGTCCAGGAATTTTAATAGAGGCAATATGATCAAGACCGTCATTCATACTAGCTGAATTAGTCACAATAGTCTAACTGACACAAGAAACAACCCTATAATTTCAGAGCCTTAACACATTTACAGTTTATTTAATAGTCAATTGTCAACTCATTGTTGGTCACTTCTCATCCAAATGGCAACTCAGGGACCTAGATCATTCTGCCTCTTTTACTTCTTCCCTTCTCTGAGTTCTTGGAGTCCCCCCATTTAGCCAATGGATGGGAAAAGAGAATGGATGGTTGTACACAGGAGAGATCTTTTAAAGGACAGGCATGGAAATGTCAGTCATCACTGCTGCCCATATTCTATTGAACGGAACTCAGTTTCATATAGCTGTATCTAAGTTCAAGGAAGGCTTGCATATGTCATATAGCTGTATGCCCAGGGAGCAAGAGGATAATAATTTGGTGAACAACTAGCTGGTCTTCACCATGCTATTTCACTCTTTTGGTTTTGACAAATAGAGCAGAGCTCCAAAATTGGGATGGAGCAGCATCCAGCCTTTTGCTTAGAATTTTGCCATCTAAATCTACTGTGATATTCTTTGTGTGTTTCATTTAGAACAATGAGTGTAAATCCCAGCCCAAAGATATATATGAGAAGAGCACCTGGATAATTCATACTTCCTGCTCATTCTGAAAAATATGATAACTGGATTTGGCTGTTTTCATACACTGAAGATGACCTTGCTTTAAAATAAATTGAAAGGGACCCAGATTCTCTTTATTTATATGTAAAGAATATTAGTTACCAGAAATTTAAATCTGAAAGGTTAAACTTCATTTTTAGATTGGTTGATTGATTAATCTAATAGAAGCAAATGGGTTTAAAAAAGAATCTACCTCAGCTCTCTGAGCTGGGATTATTTTTTGGCTTTGTAATAAATTGTACTTATAAGTGGTTGTAATTTTTATCTCTAACTATACCAACAAGGTCTGAAATGTCAGCATGTAAATTTTTCTTCTAAGGAATAAAAAAAAAAATGTTTAAAGAAAAATTTTAATGAGAAGTGAACACCAATACATAGCTACTTAACTTTGAAGGACTAGGTGTGAATTCTCATTAAATCAACATAAATAATACCAGTTATCTCTTGTTACTGAAAGTGCCAAACACGGATAATGTACTCCCCATTCAAAGGTACTCAGATCCAATTTATGATGCCTTGTTGACCACCCATTGCTACTGCTCTGGATTTTGAGTTTTGACACATGGGACATCGGTCATTTCCAGGTATAGAAAACACAAAAGGACCAGTTCCAAGATAGCTATGTTGATGATGGAAGTTTATCATAAGATTGGAAAGGCCTCAGGATGACAAATCTGTGGCATGAAAACTGCCATGCATACATCACTAATGAATGATGGTACTCATTTCTGCTGAATCTATTCTTGACCTCAGAATTCTTATTCCATCTCAAGTAGCATTCTCAGTATATCAGAATTATCACTTGTGATGAAACTCTTTTATGATCTTTGGGCTAAACTTTGGTGGTTTCATAAAAATTATTAAAAGGGATGGGAAGTTAAAAACATTTAAATGTCGAGCTTCATTGTTGAAACTGGGTGGACTTAAGTCTCCAACCCTCAGCAGGGGGTTGACCCCAGGATACTGGATCCTCAGACATTAGGTCAGACTTGGGTGGGGCTGAGCAAACTGAACTGGAGTTCTGAGGCACATGGCAGGTCTGAACCCCTTGCACAGCACAAGTCCCCCTGCACACAACTATAAATTTAGAGATAGGGAAACAGACCATTAGGGTTTTTAATGTTATTTTTCATGTGGCTAATTTATAATGAATGGAAATCACTATAACACAGTGGTCACTGACAAATGCGATAGGCCCTTTCTGTTGATAACATCAGAGACTGCGGGATAAGGACAGAACCAGAAAGGTTTAGAGAAGGTAAAATACATTGAGATGCTGGTAGCTTTCAAAGCAGGATGGTGAATGACTGCTTTATGTTATTAGCATGGTCACCAATCGCCAGGAACTAACATCAACAAAGGGCCCAGATCAGTGTTTGAGTTACAGGTGGGGCAACTCAACTGGAATAGACCACACTATGCACCTGGTAAAGCAAAGAAGTCAAGTTGGCATTGCTTACAGACTGGACGAACCCCAGGATCATTCACTTAACAGGGATTATGCATTTTGTAAGTGTGTTTTGTTTTCTAAGTTACTGAATAACAGGCATCAAAGCTGTTTCTTCAGACCAGCATTTCCCAAAGTATGTTTGTGGTAGTCCTGCTGTTTACCAAAGAATTTGGCTCTCCGTCTTTGAAGCACATGGTAGAATTAAGATTCACCTTTGACACTGCAGTTGGACATAGCAATAATATTTGCCTTAGTAAATGAGATTTGACAGAAAGAGAGGAAGGTCATTTCCTGGTGGAATTTTTTTAAAGTAGCAAATGATTTGCTAAACTTCTTTACCATTGTTGTAAGTGACCGTGAAAAAAAAAAATCCAACTCACACTCTTCACCACGTGAACACAGTAAGTGAACTTCCTCCTGAACTACATTACATAAGTGGTCTGAGTGATAAATTTTCTTATGTTATGTCACTGATATTTTGGAGTAGTTTGTTACCATGGGGTGACAAAGCACATCCTAATTGCTATGATATCGTGAGTGTTGTTAGGTGTTGGGTGTAAAATTGCACCATGGTCAAATACATTGGGGATATACCAATTTAAAATTTTTTTTCTGCAGGACTTTTGGAAGACTTCACTATACTAATATGAACTGTGAATTTTCAAGAATGTAATATAGCAAGTAGTGCTTCTCAAACTTATGTGACTCCAGCATTTTTTGGTTTTTCCTATGAAGATTTCCCAATGAAATACTACCTTAGAAAAACTAATATATATGAGATTTAGTTTAAAAAGAATATATAACAAAATCAGCAGATGCACCTTCAAATAAGAAGGTGTGTGTGTGTGTGTGTGTGTGTGAGAGAGAGAGAGAGAGAGAGAGAGAGAAAGAGAGAGAGAGACAGAGAAAGAGAGAGAGGGAGAGAGGAGAACAGAGGAAGTAAGCAAGAGGAAGAAAGAGAGTAAGGAGGAATTCTTTTTGTTTTAGATCTACTTTCTGTTCTATTTCATTTAAGTGAAGAAGATAGAATTTTAGTTCTAAATTTAAGAACATTTCTGTTTGCTTTAGTGCAATGAATTGGTTAGTAAGTTTTTACAGTTGTACCTGTTTTATATTATTCATAATAAATAATAGTCATTTTGGACACAATTACACAGCATGACCAAAATTCTATGCTTCTTCTAAGGGTTTATGCTTAGGTTTAGTACAATTAGGTGAAATGTTAGATTCAGAATTTTAAAATGCTTTTTCTAAATATGAAGATTTATTTTTGTCAATAAGATAGAGCATGTTAGAATAAAATTCAAGAGCTCTGTAATGTTGATATTAAAATGTTGATGTTTGGTTACTTCTAAGGTTAACATGGTTTGGTTTTTTTTTTAAGCCTTATGATAAACCAAAGCCCCATGTAGTTTGCAGCTTCTAATGACACTAGAAGAATTTGGGAAGACATATAAGTATCTCAGACTATTTCAGTCTTGTTCAATACATGATTTCCTATGTGCATTAGTGAATTTGTACAAAAACAAAGATATACTTTGATCAAGTTCTATTGATTCTTCTCTTGATTTTCTCTTGGATTTTTCTCTCTTAATTGCACTTCCAAACCAATTACAGTAGGCTATTTACTTCCCAGATCTAAACTAGATGTGATTCTAGAAATTCTTCAATAACATATAGTTACCTAGAATTCTATATCATAGGCTATCTTCAAAGTATCTGTCATACAACTTACAAGATGATCTATAATAAGGTCCACAGGTACTTCTTAAATAATTGGGGGTAATACAAAAGCCAATATAGATATTCCTGAGGAGTTTGAAATATTATTGAGAAGAAAGCACTTTCCTACATAAAACAACTTGACAGTAATAGAAAGCAGTATAGAACCAGGTGCTAAATTTTACTGGGATCTATACAGTAATATAAAAATTCAGAGATGGAAGACAAAATGGGTCACTAGCAAAATGGTCTACTATGTCCTATTTATCAGCAATAATCATTTAGAAAATTTAACAGAAAAAAGAAATTCAATTCATAACAGGAAAGGAAGGAAGGAAGGAAAAAAGAAGTGAGTGAGGGAAGGAAGGAGGGTGGAAGAAATCAGAACACTTATTCCTTGCTAGTGGGAATGTTAAATGGTGCAGTTACTGTGGAAAACAGCTTGGCAGTTCCTCAGTAAGTTAAACATAGAATTACCATATGACCCAGCAATTCCACTACCAAAAGAACTGAAGATAGGTGTTAAAATAAAAACTTGTGTGCAACTGTTAACAGCAGCACTATTCACGGTGGTCAAAAGGTGGAAACAACCCAAATTTTCATCAACTGCTGAATGAATAAACTAAATGTATATCCATATAATGAAACGTTATTCAGCCATAGGAAGGAGTGAGATACTGATATACGACACAACATGGATGAACCTTGACACCATTATGCTAAGTGAAATAAGCCAGATACAGAGGACAAATATGTGTGATTCCACTTACATGAAATCCATTAGAGACAGAAAGCAGATTTGTGGCTGCCAGGAACTAGGGGGAGGGAGCAAAAAGGAATGACTGCCTAATGGGTACGGGGTTTCCTTCTCAAGTGAGGAAAATGTTTTGGAACTAGATAATGGCAATGGTTGCACAGCATTGTGAATGTACTTAATGCCTCTGAATTGCACACTTCAAAATGGTTAAAATGACTAACTTTATATTATGTTTATTTAACCTCAATATTTTAAAAAGCCAAGTAAAAGCTGAGAGGAATAGAAATTATTGGGGAGGGTTTATATCACCAGGTAACATATTACAAAGCTACAAAAATTAACTGAATATTGTACATGTGCTGGAATAAATGATAGATTAAGGGAGTAGAATATAAATCCTCCAAAATAAGTTCGAAGTGTTTAAATATTTGGAATGTAAAAAAGAGTCTTTAAAACTGGAGGAAATTTCGATTATTTTACAAATAATTACATGGTAATTTGTAGATAAAATTAAGTGATTAAAGAATTAAATGTAAAAATAAAATAATGGAACTAGAAAAATATTGATGAATGTATAAATTTGAATAAAGGAAAGCATTTATAAGCTTAACATTAAAATATAATCATAAATGAAAAAGTTTGACTATCTAAAATGTTAAAAATGTTTGTTTATTTAAAAATTCTATACAATAGAATCAAAAGGTAAAAGACAAATGGGAAAACATTTGCAGCATATGTGACAAGGCTTGTTATCCTCAATAAATGAAGAGATGCTTAAAAAGGGAAAAAAATTAAGCATGTGTGTTACAAAATAAGCCCTTTTTGACACTCTTTTAGAAATTACAACCAAAAAATTGAGTTGGTTTTCAGTTACTCTTAGTTTCCTCTGCACCACACAGTTCTGTCAAAACATTGTCCTTGCTATCTCAACCCCAGAAACCTCTCTTCTCATATGAGAGGTTTGCTTTCATTTTCTGCCTCTTCTCCAGTCTTCCTGGGTATGTCCTTCTTACCTCTCCCTGCTTCCATTTTGCTAGATTTCTCCCTTCCAATATCCTTGGTATGGGTATTGGTCTTTACACAGGAAGAGCAGTCTGCCTTACCAACACTGGGACTAATTAAGGCCACTTTTCCTACAGTGAACACAACCAAGTGGAAACCAAGATAGAGAAAAAAAATG
The DNA here is from genome assembly GCF_003031525.2 of Neophocaena asiaeorientalis asiaeorientalis. Taxonomy (NCBI): domain Eukaryota; kingdom Metazoa; phylum Chordata; class Mammalia; order Artiodactyla; family Phocoenidae; genus Neophocaena; species Neophocaena asiaeorientalis. The sequence goes on from NW_020174826.1 coordinate 36,536, forward strand.
TAGTAAACATCATGTGGTGACAGCAGCCCAAAGATGACTTTTGAGCACTCTTTTATGATTCCCATAGTTAATTGGAAGGAGGGAGCAAGGGGAGCTTTATTTCCTGAAATGAAGTAGGTAGGCTCAGAGCTATTGCATATATATATATGGTTTTACTAACAATTCCCCCCACCCCACACAAAAAATTGATACACATTTATAAGGTCAACCCACTGATTTCAGACTTGTTCAACATATTAACAGATTATGAGGAAACAGTGCTTCAACGACTGAAAAAATACTTGACATTGCAAATCAAGAATATAAGTTAAAACTCTAATATTAATTAACTGTAATATAAATTAATATTAATATATTAGAAAAAGTATTTAAATTAATATCAGCTTTAAGTCACACTATTTGGTAAGCTAATGTATGAATGTATAATGTATGAATAGAGAGCCATCAAATTTGAATTGAAATTCTATCTTATCACGAACCTTATTATAATCAGTATTTACTTTGTACCTTGTAACTACATTTTTGATGAGTAATATATTTTCTTAAATTTAATCTGAGTGTGATTATGCTGCCTGTCTAGACTGTGTCTCTAGGGCAGAGAAGTGTTGTAGCGTTTTGTTTCTTTTAACATTAATTAATTAATTTTGGCTGCTCTGTGTCTTCGTTGCGGCGTGCGGGTTTCTCTAGCTGTGGCATGCAGGCTCTAGAGAGTGCAGGCTCAGCTGTTCCAGCATGTGGGCTCTCTAGGTGCAGTGCGCAGGCTCTCTAGTTGCAGCGTGGGGACTCTAGATTGCACGGGCTCGGTAGTTGCGGTGCACAGGCTTAGTTGCAGTATGTGGGATCTTAGTTCCCCAACCAGAGATCAAACCCTGGCACCCTACATTGGGAGCACAGAGTCTTAACCACTGGACCACCAGGGAAGTCCCCTGTTGTAGCATTTTGATCAAATCTCTTACAATTAAACCCTCTATTATTCCTTTGGTCTTCAATGTTTCCCTTGGTTGTACCCAACCACATGTAAACAGCTTTGGAAAATTCTACTGGCAAACTAGAGTACTTGTGTTTCTGAAATTCTTGATAAGAAAACTGATCTAGCAGCATGTCAATGACAGGGAAAATCTATTCAGCCTTTGTTTGATTTGTGTGCTATTTGTAGTGATGGTTACTAGATATATCTATGACTCAACCTACAGATTTAATGATTCAATAGGCACATATTAAATGGGTTCCATGAGGCACCATGTTGTTTTAGTAATTTTCCTTTAACAGGGATGCAAAATATATATATTTCCCCTTTAGGCTTTATATGAATTTAATCTATTCCTTGATGCTCTGTTTTTGTTCGCTTTTATTTTAAATTTTTTTTCCATCTTATTGACTAGTTTTTTCTGATAGGTGACTTTTCTATGCAGAACGATCTTTAGTTGAATGTGGTTCAAAAGGCACAAAGCCCCTGAAATTACTAACCTCTATTTCCAATTTATCCATGAGATTATCAGCAAGAAAATAATCCATTTAATTCCATTAGGAATTGAGGAAGGAAAATGTGGGGGATCATTTGCAGAAGCTGCAAAAACTATATGCTGCGATCTAAAGAAGAAATTATACTGTTTCACCACTTGTAATAAATGGTTTATGAAAAGGCCAGTTGGTGAAAGATACAGATATAAGAAACATTGCAGAAGCAAGAGTTATTCCAGGAAGATGGTATTGAATACATCATTTGCAAAAGAGTCCTGAACACGGATTTCAAGTATAAAACAATTCAATGGGAAAATATGACTTAGTTTGCAATTACACTTTCAGGAACAAAACTATTACATAAAGCAACCTGTGGTGAATCTTTATCTTTTCCATTTTTATTGTTGGCAGATTATATCTCTTTTAAATTAAAAATATCCTGAAAGAAACCCTTTCACTAGTGAAATGACAAAATTAATTCACCTTCTAAAACTGTCTCATTTTACACCACTTTGTGCTGTAAGCTAACAAACATGGATTAATATGCTTTAAAGCCTCAGCTACTCAAAAAGACAAAATTAGTGTCTGAAGGTTGAGAATGAATGTGTTGCCTGTTCAATCCTGTGTAGATATGAACTCATCTTCTTTAAGCAAAGTAAAACTTGAACTTGTTAGTTTCAAAAAGTATTTTTTTTACATATATGCTATATTAAAAAAAAAGACAACACACTTGAATGCAGATCATGATAGACAGTTACATCTGAGATGTAAGAAAAATTCTGGCACTGTGAAGGTGTCAACATAATCAGTAAAAAATTATTTTTGATGACATGAAGAGGAAAAGTGTTAGCAGAATGGGAAGAATTTTTGAACAGCAGACACACAGCAAAGTCCTTTCCCCTTGTCTGCCAAATGCACCCACACTTGTCATCAGTGAATGCAATTAAATTTTTTTTCTTTTACAATACAGAAGAGACTTTTGGCAGTCAATGAGGGCTAATTTTTCCTTCATTTGTATACCCCTTTTAGCCACTGTGAAGATGTGAGCTGAAAGATGTTCGTAGGGTTGACTTTGTCCCTCAAGTATGAATTTATGAAGAAATTGAGACAGAAATTGGGAAATTGGAAGACATCAGACACTGTTACATATGAACACAGCCTTGGCCAAAAGGTTAAATCACTTAAGGGCAAGACAGTCCCTTCTGGTATTCTCATACTTTTTTAAGACAAATGAAATTTTATTTTTCAGACAAAGAAAAAATGACAAAATAACAAAAATCTCTTCATGACCTCCTTAGGCAACAAATACCAAAGAAACTTAATAGTTGCAAGCTATATAGTGCAATCACAGAGAATTACATGGCAAGAATTTATAGCACTTTTCAAAGAATATTCACATTTGTTATCTTCCATGAGCCTCAGATAAACATCCTGATATATTTTAGTTTTGTAAGTGTTAAATGTATCATGGTCTTTGGATTCTATATTCATCTGTGGTCACTTCAGTGAAGGAAAATGTGTGGAGGAATCAAATTCTCTCAGTCTCATTTGTTCTTAACACTTCACCACACACACACACAAAACACACACACACACACACACACACACAATATTTCTTCAAGTGATTTGACAGAATGAAAATGAGAATGTTTTCAAACTATAAAGCTCTGAATTAATGAAACTATCTGGTTTTTATAGTCAACTGATTAATCCAGGTAGGAAAAAATTGACATTGGAAGGCTAGGTACAATAGTATATAAGCCTACATTTTTCTGCAACTCTAATAGTTACCAGGTTATACTTTCTAATACTGTTGGTATTGTGGCAAAGTAGAAAATATTTAGTTTCTAACTGGAGTTCAAATTTGCCATTAGAATTAACCATGCTGTCCCTCCCATCAGCTATCCCTGATTTTTCAAGATAACTTACACAGCAAATATTTTCATCTATTTACCTAAGTTCCTCAAAGCCAATCTTTGTTGAATTAAATTTGTTGAAATCTTAGTTTTGCTAGCATTAGTTAAGTTGCACTCTTGGGACAAAATATACTTCAAAAAAATAATTTGCACCTAACTTCCCATCAACAATTACTACTGCATGTAATCAAGAGAATGGCATTTCTAATTGAAATACTTTATTTAACATCTTCTAATTGACATAAGGTTATTGCCCACACATCATTAAGATGGGCATGGGTGATCAACAGGCATTTAGAAAGAGGAAGAAAAAACGAGGTCCTCCTCTGTGGGTTTCTGATAGTAGAGATGACTTCTTGGCAGGCTAGTCATATTTCATTATTCAAACCCACTTGTTACCTTATGCTCACATTTTCAAAGGCAGCTATGTCCAGATGGGTGAGCATTATCAGACACTATAGAAGTGAAACAAGTCAGACTCATATGGGTAACTGGGCAATATGAGGACTGACTGTACTGAAATTAGGACTTCAATTTCATAAGGACTTTTAGTGGTCTCATCGCTGTGTTGTCCAGACAAGCAAGATTCTATATGGGTGGCCTGATATTGGCAGCCATTTCTTTCCTCCTCATGTTCTTTATGGCACTACTATTTACACTCTCTTTTTTTCTCTTTTTTACATTTTGTATCAACATTAAGTTATAAGACAGTGGTTTAACATAAGTTTCCCTCCTCAGCATCTTTAGACAATGGGAAAGGCCTAGTGAAAGCCACAAAATAAGCAGAATATAAAACTAGGAGTCCTTACCAAGTAGGGTCACAAATATCGGTGAGTTTTTTCTAACTTCAGTTAGGTTATTTTTTCTTTGTTTTTCCTCTAGCTCTAGCATTAAAACAGAGGCCAAAAATAATTCTGGAGTTTTTATTTTTTTCAATTAAAAAAATTTTATTGGCATATAGTTGATTTACAATGTTGTGTTAGTTTCATGTGTACAGCAAAGTGATTCAGTTATACATATATCCACTCTTTTTTAGATTCATTTCCCATATAGGCAATTACAGAGTATTGAGTAGAGTTCCCTGTACTCTACAGTAGATCCTTACTAGTTATTTTATATATAGTAGTGTGTATATGTCAATTCCAATCTCCCAATTTATCCCTCTCCCCACTTTCCCCCATGGTAATCATAAGTTTGTTTTCTACATCTGTGAATTCTGGAGTCTTTAGGAGGTAGAAGAGAAAACTGAAAAAATTCAAAGGATAGTAGAAAGTAAAGATTGAGGGCCTATGAAAAACAAACATTACCTAGAAAATGGAAGATGTACACCTTGCTGTATTTTGCTAGGTATTAATTACTCTCTACAGTATTGTATCTAATTATCCTGAAATTCCAAGAAAGAACAATTGGAGAAGTGAAAAATATAAATCCCATTGGTTTGTTTTGTGTGATGGTTCACTGCACAGTCATTTCTTTAATAGAAACATGATATTTTAAAAGTAAGACAAATAATTGTATCAGAAAGAAAAACACATGGAATTAGAGGGACTCATCTAGATTTTGGTAACGCTGAGAGAATCTGCTCTTCTTCTTTATCAATGCAGTTGCACCGTATTCTTGAGATAGTATATCTGAAGTTAGGAAACACAACTCTATAGCTAAGTTATTGTAATTTAATTAAAATTACTTGGCAATGTTTTATTTTAATGTCTCACAAGTGTAATTAGTGAATTATAGAGTTAATTATTTAAATTACTTCAGAAAATGTTTGCAAATCTTTAAACCAAGAATTAATATTTTTATTCATTTAGTGAGTCACATTATTAGATATTGTTTTTTTTCTGCCTTATAAATGAAGTAGTTGAGAGTTTCACCATGATTCAATGAATATGTGTACAGTGTTGAGAGGCACTTAAACCTATAATTATTTCTGCTTTTGGATCAATAATTTCAGGCTCTCACCTGCTGGTTATTATCCCTCACCTCAAATAATTATTTAAAATGTATTAATAGCATATTTTGTATTTGATGCTATACAGGGTATAGGCTTAGATTCGGTCCTTTACTGTATAACTAAAACTCAGCAGATAAATTAGACAAAAATGAGACATACCAGTCACTCACAAATAAGCAGTGATTAGGTTTATGTTAACACTACTTTGTTTTTGCTATTTTATGATGTAATTTTTCCTGATTATAAAAGAATGGCAAAAAAAAAAAAGTGGGAATAGAAAGAAATATAAAGAATGGAAGGGGGGGATCAAGATGGCAGAGGATTAAGACATGAAGCACACCTTCTCCCACAAAAACATTAAAAATACATCTACAAGTGGAATGATCCACACAGAACTGCTACTGAATGCTGACAGAAGACCTCAGACTTCTGAAAAGAAAAGAAACCTCCATGTAACCAGGTAGGACAAAAGGAAAAAGAAAAAGAACGAATTGGGGTGGGGCCTGTGGCCCAGGGAGGGAGCTGTGAAGGAGGAAATATTCCTGAACCCAGGGAAGTCTCTCCACTGGTGGAAGATCAGACTGGACAGAGGGGGAGCCTCAAAGCCTAGGAAGAGAGCACAGTGACCAGTTTGTGGAAGACAAAACAGAGAGTAACCTGCACAGAAGGTAAGAACTGCCACCCTGCGGTGCCCAGCCTGAGACACTTGTCTGTTGGTGTGGGTATGGGTTGGGTGCTGAAGCTCAGGCTTCAGAGGTCAGACCAAGAGAGAGGACCAGAGTTGGCTACATGGAAGCAGCCTGAAGAGGCTGAGCTGTGGCAGCTGAGGGTGTACTCAGAAGAAGCCTGGGCCCACCAAAGAGGCAAGGCGCCATTATTTGGGAGCACATGAGGAGAGGGGTGGGACTACCATAAGTGCATCTCTCCCTGTGAGTGCTCCCAGACAAGAGGACATCTCATAGTGGAGGCCTGGGGGCCCAGGAGGGCACGGAGAGCATCAGCCTGTAGGAAATCCACGAGCAGGTGCTGGACCCTGTATCTGCTGTCCTGGGAGGGTGTGGAGAGGACCAGCCCCTAGGAATTCTGCAAGCAGTCACCAGAACCAGCACCTGCTGTCCCAGAGGGTGCAGATATAATGCCCACCTCTAGGAAACCTATGAGCAGGCATCAGGCCCTGTGCCTGCTGTCCCAGGACAGCATGGATAGCACCTGCCTCTGCCATGACCAGGTGCTGGGCCCTGCCCCTACTGTCCCAGGAGGAAGTAGAGAGGAACTGCCCACAGAAGACCCTCAAGTAGGTGCCAGGCCCTGTCCCACTTGCCCCCTGGGAGCGTGAAAGTGCCGCTGTAACTGCACACCTCATATCAGGGAGATAACGGTCAGCACACACTGAGGAAAGAGACAGCAAGCATCCAATCTAAAAGTAGCCCTTTGATTCCAGAAAAGAGGGTGGACTAGAAGGACTTGAGCTCACCTCTTCTCACAAAAACACCAAAAATCACAACTAACTGCTGAAAATCCATCAATAAAAAAGACTGGAACCCACCAAGAAAGATATTTTACATTCAAAGACAAAGAAAAAGCCACAATGAGATGGCAGGAGGGGTGCTTTTGTGACATAATCATATCACATACCTGCTAGGTGGACAACCCAAAACTGGAAAATAATTATATTGCAGAGGTTTTCCCACAAGAGTGAGTCCTGAGCCCATGTCAGTCTCCTCAGCCTGAGGGTCTGGCATCAGGAGGAAGATCCCCAAAACATTTGGCTTTGAAGGTCAGCAGAACTTGACTGCAGGAGCTCCACAGGACTGGGGGAAACAGAGACTCCATTCCTGGAGGGCGCACACAAGATTTCATGTACACTAGGACCCAGCACAAAGCAGTAACTCAATAGGAGCTGGGGCTGAACCTACCTATGAGCTGGAGGGTTTCCTGTGGAGGCGGGCATCACCTGCGGCTCACTGGGGGTGGGCAAGGACACTGGTAGCAGAGGCCCCAGAGAATATTGATCAGCCTGAGCTCTCCCAGAGGTCCCCATTTTGGCATCAAGACCTGACCCCACCCAATAACCTACAGGCTCCTGTGCTGGAATGCCTCAGGCCAAACAACCAGCAGGATGGGAACACAGACGCACCCATCAGCAGACAGGGTGCCTAAAGCTATACTAAGCTCACAGCCACCTATAAACACACTCCTAGACACAGCACCGCTCACCAGAGGGACAAGACCCAGCTCCACCCACCAGTGGGCAGGCACCAGCCCCTCCCACCAGAAAGCCTCCACAAGAAGCCTCAGGACCAACCTCACCCACCAGAGGGCAGACACCAGAAGCAGGAAGAACTATGATCCTCCAGATAGTGGAAAGGAGTACACAAACACAGAAAGTTAGATAAAATGTGATGGCAGAGAAATCAGATGAAGGAATAAGATAAAAGAACACAAGAACAACTAAATTAAGAGGAGATAGGCAACCTACATGAAAAAGAATTTAGAGTAATGATAATAAAGATGATCCAAGATCTTGGAAAAAGAATGGAGGCACAGACCAAGATGTTACAATAAATGTTTAACAAAGAGCTAGGAGATTTAAAGAAGAAACAAACACAGATGAACAATAAAATAACTGGGGTGAAAAATACACAGAAAGAATCAATACAGAATAGTGAGGCAGAATGATTAAATGAGCTGGCAGGCAGAATGGTGGAAATCACTGCTATGGAACAGGACAAAGGAAAAGAATATGAAAAGAAATGAGAACAGTCTCTGGGACAACATTAAATTCACCAACATTCACATTATAGGGGTACCAGAAGGAGAAGAGAGAGAGAAAAGGCCTGAGAGAATATTTGAAGAGATTATATCTGAAAACTTCCCTAACATGAGAGAGGAAACACTCTTTCAAGTCCAAGAAGCACAGAGAGTCCAATACAACATAAACCCAAGGAGGAACACACTGAGACACATATTAATCAAGCTGACAAAAATGAAAGGCAAAGAAAAAATATCAAAAGCAACAAGGGAAAAACAACAAAGAACATACAAGGGAACACCCCCAATAAGGTTATCAGCTGATTTTTCAGCAGAAACTCTGTAGGCCAGAAAGGAGTAGCATGGTATATTTAAAATGATGAAAGGGAAAAACCTACAACCAAGAACACTATTTCAAGCAAAGCTATCAATCAGATTGGATGGAGAATTCAAAATTTTACAGACAAGCAAAAGCTAAAAGAATTCAGCACCACCAAATCAATGTTACAATAAATCCTATAAGAACTTCTCTAAGCAGAAAAGAAGAGGCCACAACTAAAATCAAGAAAATTACAAATTGGAAAGATCACCGGTAAAGGCAAACATTAAGTAAAAATGCGAACTCATCCACACACACAAATATGATATCAAAATCAGAAATCATGAGGAGAGTATAAAGGCAGGATATTGGAAATACATTTGAAATTAAGAGATCAGCAACTTAAAACAATCTTATTGGGGCTTCCCTGGTGGCTCAGTGGTTGAGAGTCTGCCTGCTGATGCAGGGGATGCAGGTTCGTGCCCCAGTCTGGGAGGATCCCACATGCCACGGAGCAGCTGGGCCTGTGAACCATGGCTGCTGAGCCTGCATGTCTGGGACCTGTGCTCCGCAACGGGAGAGGCCACAACAGTAAAAGGCGCACGTACCGTAAAAAAAAAAGACACAAAAAAACCCCCCAAAAACAATCTTCTTTACCTATAGACTACTATATCAAAACCTCATGGAAACAACAAACCAAAATTTATAATAGATACACACAGACAAAAGAAAAGCAATCCAAGCACATCACTAAAGACAGACATCAAATCACAAGAGAAGAGAATAAAAGAGGAAAGGAAGAAAAAAGACCTTCAAAAACAAATCCAAAACAATTAACAAAATGACAATAAGAATATTCATATCAATAATTACCTTAAATGTAAATGGATTAAATGCTCCAACCAAAAGACATAGACTAGCTGAATGTATACAAAAACAAAACCCGTATATATATGCTATATACAAGAGACCCACTTCAGACCTAGGGACGCATACAGACTGAAAGTGAAGGGATGGAAAAAGATATTCCATGAGTAGCAATACTCATTACAGACAAAATAGACTTTAAAATAAGGAATGTTACAAGAGACAAAGAAGGACACTACATAACGATCAAAGGATAAATCCAAGAAGAAAATCAAACAATTGTAAATATATATGCACCAAACAGAGGAGCACCTCAGTATACAAGCCAAATGCTAACAGCCATAAAAGGAGAAATAGACAGTAATACAGTAACAGTGGGGAATTTTAGTACCTTACTCTCATCAATAGACAGATCATCCAGACAGAAAATCAGTAAGGAAACACAAGCTTAAATGACACACTAAACCAGACGCACTTAATTAATATTTATAGAACATTACATCTGAAAGCAGTCAGATACACTTTCTTCTCACTCACACACAGATCATTCTCCAGGATAGATCACATCTTTGGCCAAAAATCAAGCCTTGGTAAATTTAAGAAAATTGAAATCATATGAAGCATCTTTTCCAACTACAAAGCTATGGGATTTGAAATAAATTACAGGAAAAAACCTGTAAAAAACACAAACACATGGAGGCTAAACAATATGTTACTAAACAACAGTGGATCACTGAAGAAATCAAAGAGGATATCAAAAAATATCTAGAGACAAATAACAATGAAAAAACGATGGTCCAAAACTTTTGGGACACAGTGAAAGCAGTTCTAAGAGGGAAGTTTATAGCAATACAATCTTGCCTCAGGAAGCAAGAAAAATCTCAAAAAAACAGCCTAACCTTACACTTAAAGCAACTAGAGAAAGAGGAACAAACCAAACCCAAATTTACTAGAGGAAAGAAATCAGAAAGATCAGAGAAGAAATAAATGAAATAGAAACAAAGAAAACAATAGCAAAGGTCAATGAAACTAAAAGTTGGTTCTTTGAGAAGATGAACAAAATAGATAAACCTTTAGCCAGACTCAAAAATATGAACAGACAATTCAAAAGTACTGAATTTGAAGGAGTGATTAAACAGCTTCCAGCTAACAAAAGTCCAGGACCAGATATCTTCACAGGCAAAATCTATCATTTAGAGAAGAGTTAATACCTATTCTTCTAAAACTCTTTCAACAAACTGCAGAAGAAAGATCACTCCCAAGCTCATTCTATGAGGCTACAATCACCCTGATACCAAAACCAGACAAAGATATCACAAAAAAGAAAATTACAGACCAATATCACTGATGAATATACATGCAAAAATACTCAACAAAATACTATCAAACCAAATCCAGCAATAACAGTAAAAGGATCATGCACCATAATCAAGTGGGATTTATCCCAGGGATGCAAGGATTCTTTGATATCTACAAATCAATCAGCGTGAGACACCACATTAACAAACTGAAGAATAAAAACCACACAATCATCTCAACAGATGCAGGAAAACCTTTTGCCAAAATCCAACAACATTCATGATGAAAACGCTCCAGAAAGTGGGAATAGAGGGAACTTACATCAACATAATAAAGGCCATATATGAAAAGCCCATGGCTAACATCATTCTCAATGGTGAAAAGCTGAAGGATGTCCATTGTGACCACTTTTATTCAACATAGCTTTGGAAGCCCAAGCCATAGCAATCATAGAAGAAAACTAAATAAAAGGAATCCAAATTGGAAACAAAGCAGTAAAATTGTCACTGTTTGCAGATGACATAATACTATACATAGAAAATTCTAAAGATGCTACCAGAAAACTCCCAGAGCTCATCAATGAATTTGGAAAGTTTCAGGATAAAAATTTAATACACAGAAATCTCGATGGCAGAGTAGAAGGACGTGCTCTCACCCCCTCTTCTGAGAACACCAGAATCACACATAGCTGCTGGAAAATCTTCAGCAGGAAGATGCTGGAACTCACCAAAAAAGATACCTCACATCCAAAGACAAAGGAGAAGCCACAATGAGATGGTAGCAGGGGCGCAATCACAGTAAAATCAAATCCCATAACTGCTGGGTTGGTGACTCACAGACAGGAGAACACTTAACCACAGAAGTCCACCCACTGGAGTGAAAGTTCTGAGCCCCATGTCAGGTTCCCAACCTGGGAGTCTGGCAATGGGAGGAGGAATTCCTAGAGAATCAGACTTTGAAGGCTAGTGGAATTTGACTTCAGGACTTTGACAGGACTGGGGGAAACAGAGAATCCACTCCTGGAGGGGACACACAAAGTAGTGTGTGCATCGGGACCCAGGGGAAGGAACAGTAACACCAGGGGAGACTGAACCAGACCTACCTGCTAGTGTTGGAGGGTCTCCTGCAGAAGCAGGCCGTGGCTGTGGCCCACTGTGGGGACAAGGACACTGGCAGGAGTTCTGGGAAGTACTCCTTGGTGTGAGCCCTCCAAGCGTCTGCCATTAGTCCCAGCAAAGAGCCCAGGTAGGCTCCAGTGTTGGGTTGCCTCAGGCCAAACAAACAACAGGGAGGGAGCCCAGCCCCACCCATCAGCAGTCAAGCAGATTAAAGTTTTACTGAGCTCTGCCCACCAGAGCAACAGCAAGCGCTACCCACCACCAGTCCCTCCCATCAGGGAACTTGCACAAGCCTCTTAGATAGCCTCATCCACGAGAGGGAAGACAGCAGAAGTGAGAAGAATTATAATTCTGCAGCCTGTGGAACAAAAACCACATTCACAGGAACATAGACAAGATGAAAAGGCACAGGGCTATGTACTAGATGAAAGAATAAGGTAAAACCCCCCAAAACAACTAAATGAAGTGGAGATAGGCAAGCTTCCAGAAAAAGAATTCAGAATAATGATAGTGAAGGTGATCCAGGACCTCGGAAAAAGAATGGAGGCAAAGATCGAGAAGATGCAAGAAATGATTAACAAAGACCTAGAAGAATTAATAAACGAACAAACAGAGATGAACAATACAATAACTGAAATGAAAACTACACAAGAAGGAATCAATAGCAAAATAACTGAGGCAGAAGAACAGATAAGTCACCTGGAAGACAGAATGGTGGAATTCACTGATGTGGAACAGAATAAAGAAAAAAGAATGAAAAGAAATGAAAACAGCCTAAGAGACCTCGGGGAGAACATCAAACACAACAACATTCGCATTATAGGGGTCTCAGAAGGAGAAGAGAGAGAGAAAGGACCGGAGAAAATATTTGAAGAGAGTATAGTCGAAAACTTCCCTAACATGGGAAAGGAAATATACACCCAACTCCAGGAAGTGCAAAGAGTCCAACTCACGATAAACCCCAGGAGAAACAAGCCGAGACACGTAGTAATCAAAATGGCAAAAATTAAAGACAAAGAAAATTATTGAAAACAGCAAAAGAAAAATGACAAATAACATACAAGGGAACTACAATAAGGTTAATAGCTGATTTCTGACCAGAAACTCTATAAGCCAAAAGGGAGTGGCATGATAAACCCAAAGTGATGAAAGGGAAGAACCTACAACCAAGATTACTCTATCCGGCAGGGATCTCATTCAGATTCGATGGAGAAGTCAAAAGCTTTACAGACAAGCAAAAGCTAAGAGAATTCAGCACCACCAAACCAGCTCTACAACAAATGCTAAAGGAACTTCTCTAAGTGGGAAACACAAGAAGAAAAGGACCTACAAAAACAAACCCATAACAATTAAAAAAATGGTAGTAGGAACATACATATTGATAATTACCTTAAACATGAATGGATTAAATGCTCCAACCAAAAGACACAGGTTCGCTGAATGGATACAAAAACAAGACCCATCTATAGGCTGTCTACAAGAGACCCACGTCAGACCTAGGGACACATACAGACTGAAAGTGAAGGGATGGAAAAAGATACTCCATGAAAATGGAAATCAAAAGAAAGCTGGAGTAGCAATACTCAAATCAGATAAAATAGACTTTAAAATAAAGAATGTTACAAGAGACATGGAAGGACACTACATAATGATCAAGGGATCAATCCAAGAAGAAGATATAACAAGTATAAATATATATGTACCCAACATAGGAGTTCCTCAATACATAAGGCAACTGCTAACAGCTCTAAAAGAGGAAATCAACAATAACACAGTAATAGTGGGGGACTTTAACACCTCCCTTACACCAATGGACAGATCATCCAAAATGAAAATAAATAAGGAAAGAGAAGGTTTAAATAACAGAATAGACCAGATATATATAACTGATATTTATAGGACATTCCAGCCAGAAAGAGCAGATTACATTTTCTTCTCAAGTGTGCATGGAACATTCTCGAGGATAGATCACATCTTGGGTCACAAATCAAGCCTCAGTAATATAAAGAAAACTGAAATCATATCGAGCACCCTTTCTGACCACAATGTTATGAGATTAGAAATGAATTACAAGGAAAAAAATGTAAAAAACACAAACACATGGAGGCTAAACAATACGTTACTAAATAACCAAAAGATCCCTGAAGATATCAAAGAGGAAATCAAAAAATACCTAGAGAAAAATGACAATGAAAACACGTCAATCCAAAACCTATGGGATGCAGCAAAAGCAGTTGTAAGAGGGAAGTTTATAGCTATACAAGCCTACCTCAAGAAACAAGAGAAACCTCACATAAACAATCTAACCTTACACCTAAAGGAGCTAGAGAAAGAAGAACAAACAAAACCCAAAGTTAGTAGAAGGAAAAAAATAATAAAGATCAGAGCAGAAAGAAATGAAATAGAAACAAAGAAAACAATAGCAAGGATCAATAAAACTAAAAGCTGGTTCTTTGAGAAGATAAACAAAATTGGTAAACCATTAGACAAACTCATCAAGAAAAAGAGGGAGAGGACTCAAATCAATAAAATTGGAAATGAAAAAGAAGTTACAACAGACACTGCAGAAATACAAAGCATCCTAAGAGACTACTACAAGCAACTCTATACCAATAAAATGGGCAACTGGGAAGAAATGGACAAATCTTAGAAAGTTAGAAACTTCCAAGACTGAACCATGAAGAAATAGAAAATATGAACAGACCAATCACAAGTAATGAAATGGAAACTGTGATTAAAAATCTTCCAAAATACAGAGTCCAGGACCAGATGGCTTCACAGGTGAATTCTATCAAACATTTAGAGAAGAGCTAACACCCATTCTTCTCAAACTCTTCCAAAAATTTGCAGAGGAAGGAACTCTCCCAAAGTGATTCTATGAGGCCACCATCACCCTGAAACCAAAAGCTGACAAAGGTACTCCAAGCAAAGAAAATTACAGACTAATATCGCTGATGAATATAGATGCAAATATCCTCAACAAAATACTGGCAAACAGAATCCAACAGCACATTAAAAGAATCATACACCATGATCAAGTGGGATTTATCCCAGAGATGCAAGGATTGTTCAAGATACATAAGCCAATCAATGTGATAAACCATATTAACAAATTGAAGAATAAAAACCATATGATAATCTCAATAGATGTAGAAAAAGCTCTCAACAAAATTCAACATGCATTTATGAAAAAAACTCTCCAGAAAGTGGACATAGTGGGATTCTACCTCTGTATAATAAAGGCCATATATGAGAAACCCACAGCAAACATCATTCTCAATGGTGAAAAACTGAAAGCGTTTCCTCTAAGATCCGGAACAAGACAAGGATGTCCACTCTCACCACTATTATTCAACATAGTTTTGGAAGTTCTAGCCATGCGGTCAGAGAAGAAAAAGAAATAAAAGGAATACAAATCAGAAAAGAAGAAATAAAACTGTCACTGTTTGCAGATGACATGATCCTATACATAGAGTATCCTAAAGATGCCACCAGAAAACTAGTAGAGCTAATCAATGAATTTGGAAAAGTTGCAGGATACAAAATTAATGCACAGAAATCTCTTGCATCCCTATACACTAATGATGAAACATCTGAAAGAGAAATTAAGGTAACACTCCCATTTACCACTGCCACAAAAAGAATAAAATACCTAGGAATAAACCTACCTAAGAAGACAAAAGACCTGTATACAAAAAACTATAAGACAGTGATGAAAGAAATTAAAGATGATACCAACAGATGGAGAGATATACCATGTACTTGGATTGGAAGAATCAATATTGTGAAAATGACTATACTACCCAAAGCAACCTACAGATACAATGCAATCCCTATCAAATTACCAATGTCGGGGGCTTCCCTGGTGGCACTAGTGATTGAGAGTCCGCCTGCCGATTCAGGTGACTCAGGTTCATGCCCTGGTCTGGGAAGATCCCACATGACATGGAGTGGCTGGGTCCGTGAGCCATGGCTGCTGAGCCTGTGCGTCCAGAGCCTGTGCTCCACAATGGGAGAGGCCACAACAGTGAGAGGCCTGTGTACTGCAAAAAAAAAAAAAAAAAAAAAAAAAAAAAATACCAATGGCATTTTTTACGGAACTAGAACAAAAAATCTTAAAATTTGTACCAAGATAGAAAAGACCCTGAATAGCCAAAGCAGTCTTGAGGGAAAAAAACGGAGTTGGAGGAATCAGACTCCCTGACGTCAGACTATATTACAAAGTTACAGTAATCAAAACAATGTGGTACTGGCACAAGAACAGAAACATCGATCAATGGAGGAAGATAGGAAGCCCAGAGGTATTTCATGCACCTATGGTCAACTAATCTATGACAAAGGAGGCAAAGATATACAATGGAGAAAAGACAGTCTCTTCAATAAGTGGTGCTGGGAAAACTGGACAGCTACATGGAAAAGAATGAAATTAGAACACTCCCTAACACCATACACAAAAATAAACTCAAAATGGATTAGAGACCTAAATGTAAGACCTGACACTCTAAAACTCTTAGAGGAAAACATAGGAAGAACACTCTTTGACATAAATCACAGCAAGATCTTTTTTGATCCACCTCCTAGAGTAATGGAAATAAAAGCAAAAATAAACAAATGGGACCTAATGAAACTTCAAAGATTTTGCACAGCAAAGGAAACCATAAACAAGATGAAAAGACAACCCTCAGAATGAGAGAAAATATTTGCAAATGAATCAATGGACAAAGGATTAATCTCCAAAATATCTGAACAGCTCATGTGGCTCAATATTAAAAAAAACGAACAACACAATCTGAAAATGGGCAGAAGACCTAAATAGACATTTCTCCAAAGAAGACATACAGATGGCCAATAAGTACATGAAAAGCTGCTCCACATCACTAATTATTAGAGACATGTAAATCAAAACTACAATGAGGTATCACCTCATACCAGTTAGAATGGGCATCATCAGAAAATCTACAAAAAACAAATGCTGGAGAGGGTGTGGAGATAAGGGAACCCTCTTGCACTGTTGGTGGGAATGTAAATTGATACAGCTACTATGGAGAACAGTATGGAGGTTCCTTAAAAAACTAAAAATAGAACTACCATATGACCCAGCAATCTCACTACTGGGCATATACCCAGAGAAAACCATATTTTAAAAAGACACCTGCACCCCAGTGTTCATTGCAGCACTATTTACAGTAGCCAGGTCATGGAAGCAACCTACATGCCCACTGACAGACAAATTGATAAAGAATTATGGTACATATATACAATGGAATATTACTCAGCCATAAAAAGGAAAGAAATTGGGTCATTTGTAGAGACGTGGATGGATCTAGAGACTGTCATGCAGAGTGAAGTAAGTCAGAAAGAGATATCTTATATTAACACATATATGTGGAACCTAGGAAAATGGTACAGATGAACCAGTTTGCAGGGCAGAAATTGAGACACAGATGTAGAGAACAAATGTATGAACACCAAGGGGAGAAAGTGGGGTGGGGTGGTGTGATGAATTGGGCGACTTGGATTGACATGTATACAGTGACGTGTATAAAATTGATGATTAATAAGGACCTGCTGTATAAAATAATAAATAAAATTAAATTAAAAAATTAAAGAAAAGAGAAATCTCTTGCATTCCTATACACTAACAACAGAAGATCAAAAAGGAAAATCTGGGAAACAATCCCATTTACCATCACATCAAGATTAATAAAATACCTAGGAATAAACCTAACTCAGGAGACAAAAGAGCCCTACTCTGAAAACTGTAAGACACTGATGAAAGAAATCAAAGACAACACAGACAGGTGGAAAGATATATCATGTTCTTGGACTGGAAGAATCAGTATTGTCAAAATTAATATATTACCCAAGGCAATCTGCGGATTCAGTGCAATCCCTGTAATGTTACCAATGGCATTTTTCATGAAACTAGAAAAAAAAATTCTAAAATTTATATGGAAACACAAAAGACCCTGAATGGCAAAAGCAATCCTCCCTGAATTCAGACCATACTATAAAGCTACAATTATCAAGACAGTAAGTTACAAAAACAGAAATATAGATCAATGGAACAGGATAGAAAACCCAGAGATAAACCCATGCACCTATGGTAAACTAATCTATGAAAAAGGAGGCAAGACTATACAATGGAGAAAAGACAGTCTCTTCAATAAATGGAGCTAGGACAACTGGACAGCTACATGTAAAAAGGAATGAAATTAGAACACCCTCTAACACCATACACAAAAATAAAGTCAAAATGAATCAAAGGCCTAAATGTAACGCCAGGCAGTATAAAACTCTTAGAGGAAAACATAGAACAGTCTTTGACATAAATCACAGCAATATCTTTTATGATGTACCTTCTAGGTTAATGAAAATAAAAACAAAAATAAACAAATGGGACCTAGTTAAACTTAAAAGCCTCTGTACAGCAAATCAAATCATAAATAAAATGAAAAGACAACAGAATGGGAGAAAATATTTGCAAATGATGTGACCAACAAGGAATTAATCTCCAAAATATACAAACAGCTCAAGTAGCTCTATGTCAAAAAAACCCAAACAACTGAATCAAAAATAAGCAAAAGTTCTAAATAGAGGGTTACCAATGGCATTGAGGGTGGGCAGAAAAGGGAACCCTCATATACTGTTGGTGGGAATATAAATTGGTACAACCATTATGGAGAACAATATGAAGGTTCCTTGAAAAACTAAAAATAGAACTACCGTATGATCCAGCAATTCCACTCCTGGGCATATATCAAGGGAAAAATCTAATTTTAAAAGATACGTGCACCCCAATATTCATAGCAGCGCTCTTTACAATAGCCAAGACTTGAAAGCAGCCTAAATATTCATCAACAGATGAATGGATATAGAAGATGTGATACTTATATTCCGTGGAATATTAGTCATAAACAGAATGAAATAATGCCATTTGCAGCAACATGGATGGACATAGTTATTAATATACTAAGTGAAGCAAGTCAGACAAAAACAAATGTCATATGATATCACTTTTATGTGGAATCTAAAAAAAGTGATAAAAGTGAACTTGTTTACAAAACAGAAAAGAGTCACAAATATAGAAAACAAACTTATGGTTACCAGGGAGGAAAGTGGGGGGGAGGGATAAATTGGGAGATTGGGACTGACATATATATACTACTATATATAAAATCGATAATTTTTAGTAGATAAGTAATAAAGACCTACTTTATAGCACAGGGAATTCTACTGAGTACTCTGTAATGCCTTATATAGGAAAATAATCTAAACAAGAGTGGAGATATATATATCTATCTATAACTGATTCACTTTGCTGTACACCTGAAACTAACATAACATTATAAATCAACCATACTTCAATAAAAATTAAAAAACAAAACAGTGGAAAAGCAAATTACCCTTAATCACATCACCTAGGAATAACTACTACTGTTAATATTTTGGTGTATTTCTTTGTAGTATTTTTCCTGCATATTTATAAATTTGCAACTATAATATATATACAGGTTTATTCTCAGTTATTAATATTTAACTTTTGTATTTTAATTATGTGTGCAATTTTTATGTCCTGAGTTACTATTCACAAATAGAATTTTTTAAATGACCCATAAGTCAAAAGGCTATTTCCATTCTTTTTTTTCTTAATTTTATTTGTTAATTTATTTATTTTTGGCTGCACTGTGTGTTCACTGCTGTGCACAGGCTTTCTCTAGTTGCAATGAGTGGGGCCTATTCCTCATTGCGGTGCCTGGGCTTCTCATTGCGGTGGCTTCTCTTGTTGTGTAGCACAGGCTCTAAGTGTGTGGGCTTCAGTAGTTGTGGTACGCAGGCTCAGTATTTGTGGCTTGCTGGCTCCAGAGTGCAGGCTCAGTTGTTGTGGTGCACAGGCTTAGTTGCTCCGTGGCATGTGACATCTTCCTGGACCAGCAATCGAACCCATGTCCCCTGCAGGGAAGTCCCTATTTCCATTTTTAATGCATATTGTCTAACTACCTCCTGGAAAGATTGTATTAAATAGAAATCTTACCATTAACCTGTGAGAGTACTTGCCTTACTACATATTCTTACCAGCAGTGGGTATTATTGGTTTATAAATCTTACCAGTTTGATATGTGTAGAATGGTATTTCAATATTGTTTTAATTTCTTTGATTACTATACCGCTAGATATTTTTAATACTTCCTTAAAGTTGTCTTTTCATTTTCTTTGTCTACTTTCCTATTGGGTATTTTTAATCAATTTTTACAATCTCTTTATATATTAAAGGTGTTAAACCCTAATTAAATTTATTTTTGCAAAATTGTCCAATTTTTACTTTATTTACATATTTTAACACATACAGAAATTTAAAATTTTTATGCAATGAAATTCATTGGTACTTACCATTTTCATTTTTTTCTTTACTTTTATTCACTCTGCTGAGTTGTCTATTGATTTATATTTACTTCTTTTAAATTATTTTGTTTTGATTTTAAGGGGCGGGATTAAAACAATTGTATGTCAAATCTTCTCTGTGCTGTTTCAATTTTAGTATATTTGCTGCTAGAATGAACACATAATCTTGTTTTCTTATGGTTCAACAATTTTATATTTAACCCTGCTACCCATATGGAATTTATTTTGTTGAGAATCTATATTGAGTTTTTTCCACAAATAGCTGAATTTCCCAACATAATTTGTTAAACAATCCATTTCTTCCTATGGGCTTCTGATCTCTCTTTTATCATATATTAAATTCTTACATACATACATGACATATCTGATTTAGCGCTATCCCATTCTAGTCATCTGTAGATTCTAGTGATAACACAATGTTGTTTTAATCTTCAAAGCTTTTTTTTAAAATGTAATTTATTTTTTTATACAGCAAGTTCTTATTAGTTATCTATTTTATACATACTAGTGTATATATGTCAATCCCAATCTCCCAATTCATCACAGCACCACCACCCCCCTCCACCATTTTCACCCCTTGGTGTCCATACATTTGTTCTTGACATCAGTGACTCAATATCTGCCCTGCAAACCAGTTCATCTGTACCATTTTTCTAGGTTCCACATATATGCGTTAATACACGATACTTGTTTTTCTCTTTCTGATTTACTTCACTCTGTAAGACAGTCTCTAGATTCATCCACATCTCTACAAATGACCCAGCTTCATTCCTTTTTATGGCTGAGTAATATTCCAGTGTATATATATACCACATCTTCTTTATCCATTCATCTGTCAATGAGCATTTAGGTTGCTTCCATGACCTGGCAGTTGTAAATAGTGCTGCAATGAATATCAGGATGCATGTGTCTGTTACTTTTTCTCTTTTCTTTTATTTTTCTGAATATTATTTTATTTTATTTTATATTTTAAATCTTCATTGGAGTATAATTGCTTTGCATGTGTTTCTTTGAATTATTGTTTTCTTTGGGTATATGCCCAGTAGTGGGATTCCTGGATCATATGGTAGTTCTATTTTTAGGTTTTGAAGGAACCTCCATACTGTTCTCCATAGTGGCTGTATCAATTTACGTCCCCACCAACAGTGTAAGAGGGTTCCCTTTTCTCCACACCCTCTCCAGCATTTGTTTGTAGAATTTCTGATGATGCCCATGCTAACTGGTGTGAGGTGATACCTCATTGTAGTTTTGATTTGCATTTCTCTAATAATTACTGATGTTGAGGAGCTTTTCATGTGCTTCTTGACCATCTGTATGTCAGGTAATTTGATAGGGATTGCATTGAATCTGTAGATTGCTTTGTGTATTATAGTCATTTTCACAATATTGATTCTTCCGATCCAAGAATATGGTATATCTCTCCATCTGTTGGTGTCATCTTTAATTTCTTTCATCAGTGTCTTATGTTGAATAATAGTGGTGAGAGTGGACATCCTTGTCTTGTTCCTGATCTTAGAGGAAATGCTTTCAGTTTTTCACCATTGAGAATGATATTTTCTGTGGGCTTGTCATATATGGCCTTTATTATGTCTCTATGCCCACTTTCTGGAGAGTTTTTATCATAAATCGGTGTTGAATTTTGTCAAAAGCTTTTTCTGCATCTATTGAGCTGATCATATGGTTTTTATTCTTCAATTTGTTAATATGGTGTATCACATTGATTGATTTGTGTATGTTGAAGAATCCTTGCATCCCTGAGATAAATCCCACTTCATCATGGTGTATGATCCTTTAAATGTGTCGTTGGATTCTGTTTGCTAGTATTTTGTTGAGGATTTTTTGCATCTATATCCATCAGTGATATTGGTCTGTAATTTTCTTTTTTTGTAGTATCTTTGTCTGATTTTGGTATCAGGGTGATGATGGCCTCATAAAATGAGTTTGGGAGTGTTCCTTCCTCTGCAACTTTTTGGAAGAATCTTCAGAGCTTTATAAATATGTTTTAGTATCTGTTAAAACAAATCTCTTTGATTAATTTCCGTTTTATTGTATATTTTTGATGAATTTTAGAATAATATTATCAAACATAAAGTCATTTTAGATTTTGATTGAAATAATGTTAAACCTATTAAGGTATTTGGTCATCTCACTCAGGATAATTCCGTGTCTTTCCTTTTATATATAATGTTTTATATGTCCCTTGGTGGAGTTTAGCAGCTTTCTTCATATGCGTCTCTATAAAGTCCTAGTTCTAAAAACGATAAACAGTTCATTCTTTAATATCTAGTAAACGCACTTCTTACTCTTCAAACACCTTAAAAATTTCTGTAATTTTGGCCACTGGTATTCTCCATCTTCTACTTACTTAACTCATGGTTACATCC
Organism: Neophocaena asiaeorientalis asiaeorientalis; assembly: GCF_003031525.2. Classification (NCBI taxonomy): domain Eukaryota; kingdom Metazoa; phylum Chordata; class Mammalia; order Artiodactyla; family Phocoenidae; genus Neophocaena; species Neophocaena asiaeorientalis. The sequence goes on from NW_020174826.1 coordinate 59,008, forward strand.
TCATTTATTTTTTCTGATTATTTCACGTGGCTTAATCTGTTATTCCTTAACAAAATTAATCACTTTTTTTTTTTCAGTACCTGGGCCTCTCACTGTTGTGACCTCTCCCGTTGTGGCCTCTCCCGCTACGGAGCACAGGCTCCGGATGCTCAGGCACAGCGGCCATGACTCACGGGCCCAGCCGCTCTGCAGCATGTGGGATCTTCTCGGACCGGGGCACGAACCCGTGTCCCCTGCATTGGCAGGTGGACTCTCAACCACTGTGCCGCCAGGGAAGCCCCCTAAATTAATCACTTTTAAAGAATATAGACAATGCTTTATAGTCTTTTTCAAAGTACATGCAGTAATCGTTCTTTCACTCATTACGTCATCAGCTACTCACTGGGTTCCAACCGTTTGACAGGCCGTGCACTAAGCATGAATATACATCAGCAAACAAGTCCAACACAGAACTTAGCCTTTGAGGAGTTTATATCCTAGTGTGAGAGATAGATTTTAAGGGACTAATTGAAAAACTAAATTTCAAAAGTAATAACTAATAGAATAAAGATTCGCAGGGTGTCATGAGAAAACATAACAGAGACACTTGATTTAAGTCTGGGGTGTCTAAGAAGACTTCCTTTTAGAAGGACCAAAACCTGAGTTTTGGAGGATGACTATGTGTTAATTTGGTGACGAAGGTTTAAGGATGGGACAACAAGAATTCCAGATATAAGGAAAAGAATAACTAAGAGCTTACACTGATTACTTATTACTTATTATGTACCAGAAACTGTGAACTGTGCTAAGTTCTACATATATTATATATATATTTTAACCCTAACAATCTCCAGTTAACTCATGGAGAAACTGAGGCATAGAGACCTTAAGCAACTTACAGCTTGCAGGTAATGTGTACAAATCTAGTGTGACTCCACAGCTCATAGTCTTAACTCCTATGCTATCTGTTCCTTCTATGCAGGCTTTGAAGGGGGAAGAAGCATTTCATGTTTGCATATCTAAAAGAAGGTCCAGAGTATGGAGAGCTGGGAAAAGTGGAGCTACCTGAGACTGTTGGGTCAGGTAAGTGTCAGGTTGAATTTATAGACCATGGTGAGACATTGGCTTTTGTCCTAAAAGAACTTAGAGCTCACTGATAGGTATTCATCAGGAAAATGACAAGATCATATTAGCACTTAAAAAAGATTTCTCTGGCTATGGTGTGAAGAATAGATTGAAAGAGGTGAAATGAGGGCAGAGAAAACAGTTTGGAAACTGTTTCAGTACAGGCACACCTCATTTTATTGTATTCACTTTATTGTGCTTCTCAGATATTGCATTTTTTTTTTACAGATTGAGGGTTTGTGGCAATCCTGTGCTGTCAGATGATGGTTAGCATTTTTTAGCATTTTTAGATTAAGTTATGTACATTGTTTTTCTAGACATAATGCTATCTCACGCTTAACAAACTATAGTATAATATAAACATAACTTTAATATGCACTGGGAAACAAGAAAAATTCATGTGACTTACTTTATTGTGATATTCACTTTATTGTGGTGTTCTGGAACTGAACCTGCAATATCTCCAAGGTCTGCTTGTACTACGAGTTAGAGATAATGGTAGCTGAGAGTAGGGTAATAGTGATGAACATAGAAAGAAGAATATATTTGAAATATACAGTGGAGCTATAAAGAAATGGACTTTTGATAAGTTGGGTATAGAAATAAGTGAAAAGGAAATATAAAGCACATTTTAGGCACATGTAACAGAGTGACTAGTGGTGACAATCACTAAAATGAGAATCACTTATTAGTTCTAGAAAGAAAAAGAACACATAAAATAATCTGATTTTTCCCCTCTTTAAGAATGCTAAAAAACATTTTTTCTTGTCTTTGATTTTCAGTTTCACTATACTAGCCTTAGGTGAGTTTTTCTCAGTGTTTATCAGGCTTCTTAAATCTGTGCCTTGATATCTTTTGTCAAATTTTTGGAAAGTCATTTGTCATTATCCTTCAAATATTGCTTCAGTTTCTCTTCTCTCTCTTCCCTTTCTGAGACTCCAATTATATATATGGTAGAACTCTTAATTTATTCTCTTTTCTGTATTCTCTCTTTTTTCTCTACAGCTTCAGTCTAGATATTTTTTTCTGTCCCTTTCCGAATAACAAATGCTCTCTTCACTGAGTTTAATCTGCTGTTAAATCTACTGTGTCAGTAATTACATTATTGCCTCTCAGTTCCAAACCCACTCTTCTGTACTCTGCTTTGAGATGCTGAACTGGGACTCTGCAAACCACATTTCTGCTTTGTCACTAAGATCTACATTAGGTCGTCTGGTTCTACGTTAGGATCTGACAAGAGGAAACACTAGAGGGATGTGCAAGATTGGAGGAGGAAAAAGGAACATTTCTTACTCTGTATCCCGTGAGTTTCCTATGAGATTTCTTTCTCCTACCAGATCCTTTGAGCATTACCTCCATGCTTCTTGAAATGCCTTTCTGTTGCATCAGCTGAATACTGTTTGCAGTTTTTCCATATGAAGCTAGCAGAGATAGCTTCATTGTTCTTCCCTCTGAGGCCACAGAATCTCAGAGATTTAAGTCCCAGACTCAGAAACACCAACACCAGCTGGCCAGGACCTCCTCCTCAGAAGCCCAAGTTTCAGCTTCACAGGACTCTTCCTCTAAGTTTCTAAGTTTTAATAATGTCAATGTCTTCCCTTCATTTCCCTATTTCTGTTGTAGGTGTGGTATTAACTCCTTGAAGTTGCTACTTTCATGATATATTAAAGTTATTATCCTACTCTTTTAGTTACTTAGTTAATAAATTTATGCCTAGCTAACCATTCTCTATATTAAACTCCTCTGTTCAAATTACTGATCGTGGTTTTCTCTCCTGGGTCCTGTTACTTCCACTTATTGTGTTCTTATTTTCAGTTGTATTTTTCAATTCTGAAATTAGCATTTTTTTTTTTTAAGAATTTTTACTTTTCTTATGAAAATTTTCATTTTGTCATCAATATATTGTGTATAAAATCATACATCTTAAGAGTTTGTGTCTGGTACTTCTAATATCTCAATATCTAAATGACCTGTTAGTCTATTTCTACTATCTATTTTGTTTGTATCATTTTTATTGCTTGTTTGTGTTTGATCATTAGGTCTTGTCTCCTGGTATCCCTTGTAACTTAATGATGAACCTTGTATATGAATATTTTTAAAGGCAATTTGAGTCTTTGGATGTATTAGCATCCTCCAGAAGATTTATGCTACGTGTCAGGCAATTAAGAGTCAAGAAGATCATCTCAATCAAACAAGGAACTGAGCTGACTTGAAGACAGTTTTCAATATTTCAGGGGCCCAGCTTCTTTTAGTTTGTCTCTATTTCTAGGGTATGACCTTCAGGGGTCTCAGCTAAAAGCTAGGGTATTTACATTGGTGATCCTCTTCCTTAATGCGCCCTGAACTCCATTTTTATGCTTTAGCCTTATAAGACATCCAGAAATTATTTTCAGCTTCTCATTTTCTACTTGAGAATCAGCAAATCCCTTGAGGGGTGCTGATTATTGGACTCCCTTTTCTGTTCTTTTCTCCCCTCTGAGATATCAAGTTGTCACTGCCTTGTTAGCTCTCCTATGCCTTTATGCATATTTTTGAAAAATATATACATTTTATCTAGCTTAAGGAACATTCTTACTCTATTTAGTAATTGTGTGTTTTTTTTTTTTTTTTTTACCTGTTCAAAAGATCTCCATCATACTAACCAGGTCAAAGATATTCTCTGTTTGAACAAAGAGTAAATAAAACATTGCAATATTACTTTACTAAAAGAAAATGCCATTTCTCTTTCTTGCCTTATTCGGATAGACTCATGACTCACAGAAAGGAAAGGCTTCTTTTGTCTTCTTACCCATGCTCTCCTAATCTCAACTTTACCACTCAAAGTGAATCCTCAACATATTGTTACTTCCAAACAAAGATAAATTTTTTAGGAACTGTGATGTCATTTGTTGGAATAATATTTTTTTTCTTGCCCCCACTGTAAAGTCAATGATAATTACATTTACTGTTTTAAAATTTTAATTTCTTGAGGTTTTAAAATAACATTATATGTCTCATGAGGATGACATTCTGTATCTACTTCTGTATACCCTATGATGTGTTCACCACCAAAAATTTAGTTTCCATTCGTCACCATACAGTTGACCCCCTTTACCAGTTTTTGCCCTCCCCCCTGCCCTTTCCCCTCTGGTAACCACTGGTCTATTCTCTGTATCTACGTGTTTGTTTTTATTTGGTTTGGTTTGTTCATTTATTTTGTTTTTGTTTGTTTATTCTTTTTTTTTATATTCCACATATGAGTGAAATAATATGGTATTTGTTTTTCTCCTTCTGAGTTATTTCACTTTGCATAATACCCTCCAAGTTCATCCATGTTGCTGCAAATGGCAAAATTTCATTCTTCTTTATGGCTGAGTAGTACTCCACCACATCCTTTTTATCCACTTATCTGTTGATGAGCACTTAGGGTTGTTTCCATTTCTTGGCTATTGTAAATAATGCTGCAATGAACATGTGGGTGCAATGAAAATGGGGTGCAGATTAGGTTTTGTATTCTTTGGATAAATACCAAGAAGTGTGATAGTTGGATCATATAGTAGTTCTATTCTTAATTTTATGAAGAATGTCTGTACTGTCTTCCACAGGGGCTGCACCAATTTACATTCCCACCAACATACTGTGAGGCTACCCTTTTATCCATATCTTTGCCAACACTTGTTATTTCTTGTCTTTTTGACAACAGCCATTCTGACAGGTGTGAGGTGATATCTCATCGTGGTTTTATAACTGGTGATGTTGAACATCTTTTCATGTACAATATGTACATCTACTTTGGAAAAATATCAGCTCCTTTGTCCATTTTTAAATTAGGTTTGTTGGGGCTTCCCTGGTGGCGCAGTGGTTGAGAGTCCGCCTGCCGATGCAGGGGACACGAGTTCGTGTCCCGGTCCAGGAAGATCCCACATGCCACGGAGTGGCTAGGGCCCTGAGCCATGGCCACTGAGCCTGCACGTCCAAAGCCTGTGCTCTGCAACAGGAGAGGCCACAACAGTGAGAGGACTGCATACCGCAAAAAAAAAAAAAAAAAAAAAAAAAAAAAAAAAAAAAAATTAGGTTTGTTGTTGAATAGTATAAGTTCTTTATATATTTTGGATGTTAACCCCTTATCAGATATATAATTTGCAAATATCTTCTCCCATTTGATAGGTTGTCTTTTCACATTATTGATTGTTTCCTTTGCTGCACAGTTTTTTAGTTTGATGTAATCCCATTTGTTTATTTTTGTTTTTGTTTCCCTCACCTGAGGAGACATATCTAGAAAGATACTTCTAAGACTGATGTCGAAGAGTGTACTGCCTAAGTTTTCTTCTAGTTTTATTGTCTTAGTTCTTACATTCAAGTCTTGAATCCATTTTGTTATCACATTTACTCTTTTTATAACAAATTTTTATTGGAGTATAGTTGATTTACAATGTTGTGTTACTTTCTGCTGGACAGCAAAGATAATCAGTTATACATATACATATATCCACTCTTTTCTAGATTATTTTCCCATATGGATCATTACAGAGTACTGAGTAGTTATTAGTTATAGGTTATAGTAGGTCCTTATTAGTTACCTATTTTATATATAATACTGTGTGTATGTCAACCCCAATCCCCCAATTTATCCCTCACTCCCTCTCCCACCTGGTAACCATAATATTTACTCTTGATCCTGGCTTTGAGTCAGAGGAAAGACCTATAAGAAGTTATTTGCACATGTAAAAGATGATGATTCTCAGCCTTTATTTACAATTCATCAATTACTTAGTTCAGCTTTTCCCAGATTTGCCTAAAGGTAAGAAGCAGCCTCTTAGTTTCTTGTTAAAAATTCAGACCTCACTTCTGGAAATCCTGAATTAGTAGGTCTGGACTGTGGTCTAGTGATTCTTCTGACAAGACAAGTTTGGGAAATAGTGATCTGGTTATTACTACATCACAGGAGAGCCAATTAACAATTAAAACAGCCTTACAAATCACTAAATATAGTAGAAAAATGATATTGACCTTGCATATTATTTAAATATTAGACAAATTTTCAGCTCGAATGAAGCTGTGTTGCACATATATATCCAATTGAAGAATTAGGGCAATTATTTTTATAATTTAGGCCACCATCACTCCCTGCCCACCTCCCCCCAATCCATTAACACATAAATATATCCTTAAATGATTTGTTGGTTTTGGAAGATGAAAAGATAGTAGAAAGATGACTGGTGAATAATGAAGAGAACTTCTTTAAATAATTTAACTGAATAATTTTATGTCATCTATGTGCACATGGAGTTTTGGGTCTCTCTGGTTAAACATATATACATTTGAGATATTTGCAGTCAATATTGTTGCATGTTAAATTAAATGAGTTTGCATGTATTTCTAAAGTTGTATGAAATAACTAATATATATCCAACTTTTAGCTACAGTAATAACTAATAAATTACATCTATTTTAAGATGTGAGTCTATTATAAAGTCTGTTATAATACTGATAGACATGCTTCCCCAAAATTTTAGAAATGTAAGTTGCAGTATCCATTGCAGGTGGGGTATTATTGTTTTACCTATACGTCAGACATTTTCACTAATATGCAAAATAAGCCATAAATTCAACCAATGTAGTTTTTTCCCCCTCCTTATTTACTAACCTGTATGCAATGTTACTTAACTATCTGGGTAATACAGGTTTATTTCAACTATTGTCAGAAAGAAGTTAGAGAGTCCCTTTCTCTTATTCAAGTTCGATTTCCTATAGTACTGCATATATAACTTGAACATGGCTAGAAATATTCCTTAGAGAAATTATACTGTTTTTACAGCTTATGGTGTTTCAGTATAGACATTTTTAAAAGCAAGAGAGTTAATTTAGATACTTTGAAATGACTATGTTAATATGAGCTTGAGATTTGTTTTCAAAACCAAATTTATGTCAGTAGAAAAACCTTGGATGTAGTAACCAGTTGGTCGAAGGAGTGAGAAACATTAGTCTATGATATCATTTTACTAACATTGAAGCCATACAGGCTTATGATATAGGCAGTATTGAAAAAGATGCAGGAGTTGGTCAAGTTTAAGTTACTTAAAGTTAGATGGAGTGAACTCTTACTAATTTTAGTGACCAAATAAATGAAATACTAAGTCAAGCAGCCTAGCAGATATGGGTCAGTGTTCAGGCTTTTTTGAACAGATAAAAGAAGTTGGTGACATAAAAGGGTTGCAGGTCACATGAACACTTCTTTTAAGTCACGGAGTCACTGCCATAGCAATTTTAAATAGAGTTCGGTGTGTTCCTGCAAGGTCATGGCTGAAATTCAATTAGTGCTTGAGTTGAAATGTCTGCTCGTTATGCCACTTTAAGCATCTGAGGTGGTCTTCCCTTCAACTGCTTAGGGTGACAAAGTTGCTTTCCTAGTTTATAATCAACTTCAATCCTGGAAAATTTTAGAATTAAGTGTAGAAGTGTTACAGAGACCTAAACACATTGTTTATTTATTTGCTTCATTCAGGTTTTTCCTCAAATATTGTCTCATAACAGATTCAGGTTTCCTAAAACAGGAAATCCCGTCCATTTCTTTATTGTGCTTTATTTTTTCTATAGCATCTATTACCACCTATTATATATTATACTTTATATAATATATTTATTTAAGTTATTTGGCTCTTTTTTCCATTGGGATGTAAATTCCTCTACGGTGTGGACTTTTATTTTTTTCATTGCTATATCCCCAACACATAGAGTAGTGTACCCTGCTGTTACACAATAAACTGTAGTTAAATGAATGAAAATAACTACTGGAGTCACTGTAAAAAGGAACTCTTACTTTTCAGGCTTCTAAAGCAATCCAAGGAAGCTAAAAATGAAGAAATAATTCCTTAACATTACTTTGTCTTTAAAATTACAGAACAGCATTTTTATTTTGAGTAGTATTTCTTCCAGTGACTACCCATTCTTTTCTTATAGTTCTCCAGTTCTAAAAGGTATGGTAGAGGTGGTAATTATGTACTTTTGTATTTTAGTCATCCATAAAACAAGTTAAGCAAACAAACATATTAAAAGCCTTATAATGTTCCAGGCACCCTACTAGATGCTCTAGATTTGAAGGTAAAGGACATGTCCTTGTTCTTTAAGAATTTTTATAGTCTTGTAGAGGAGGCAGCAAGAAAACAAACACTTAGAACATGATGCAATAAGACATTTGCACAGAGTGTGAAGAGAGTCAAGAAGTAAGGCATGTAATCTAGAACAAGAGTGTCAGCAAAGATTTGCTAGAATAGATGCTACTGTAACTCAGCTTTGACTGATAAACATATTAAAAATATTAACAATCATCATTCATTGAGTGCTTATTATATGTCAGGCAATTTACAACCTTGATGTCATTATATCCTTTCAAGAATCTTCATGTGGTAAATATTATTTTTATATTACAGAAGAGGAAAGTATGTTTAGAAATACTGACTTAGTAATTTGCCCAAGATTACATAGGCAGTTCAGTGTCAAAACAGAAAGCTGGGATGAGATGATGAGGCCAGCACAAAGGAAACATTTACAAAACACAAAGGTGTAACAGAACATGACAAGGCAGGAACTAACGGGACTGAATCAGGTATTCTTTGGAAGCTGAGGGAAGTAGCAATAATTTGATATAATGTTGCAGATGAAAACAGAGCCAGATCATAATGGACAAGCATCACTCCAAGAATTTTGAAGTTTATACTGGTTTTGACCCAATATTCCAAAGAATTATTTATTAGGTCTGCACAGAAATTGGTGGAAAAGTTTGAGATATTAAACGTTCCTTATTTAGTAATTTCTTATTCTTTAGACTAGTGAATTTATTTATTTATTTATTTATTTATTTATTGGAGAAAGAATTACTTTGTTATTTATTTATTTTTTTAACATCTTTATTGGGGTACAATTGCTTTACAATGGTGTGTTAGTTTCTGCTCTATAACAAAGTGAATCAGTTATATATATGCATATGTTCCCATATGTCCTCCCTCTTGCGTCTCCCTCCCTCCCACTCTCCCTATCCCACCCCTCCAGGCTGTCACAAAGCACCGAGCTAATATCCCTGTGCCATGCGGCTGCTTCCCACTAGCTATCTACCTTACTATGTTTGTTAGTGTGTGTATGTCCATGACTCTCTCTCGCCCTGTCAAAGCTCACCCTTCCCCCTCCCCATATCCTCAAGTCCGTTCTCCAGTAGGTCTGCGTCTTTATTCCCGTCCCACCCCTAGGTTCTTCATGACATCCTTTTTTTTCTTAAATTCCATATATATGTGTTAGCATATGGTATTTGTCTTTTTCTTTCTGACTTACTTCACTCTGTATGACAGACCCTAGGTCTATCCATCTAATTACAAATAACTCAATTTCGTTTCTTTTTAAGGCTAATATTCCATTGTATATATGTGCCACATCTTCTTTATCCATTCATCTGATGATGGACACTTAGGTTGTTTCCATCTCCAGGCTATTGGAAATAGAGCTGTAATGAACATTTTGGTACATGACTCTTTTTGAATTTTGGTTTTCTCAGGGTATATGCCCAGTAGTGGGATTGCTGGGTCATATACTCACCTCACATCACTCTAGTGAATTTATTGATTTATATTTTTTGAAAAGCACTTGTTAACATTTAATGAATCTTCCACCATGTGGCTTCAAGCTAGCAGGACACAAGCCCCACCCACATCCTTAATCTTCTCCTCAGCTCTTCTGCTGAAGAATTTGGCCTTCATGATGACAGGCTGCTTTGGGAGCTTCCCCTTCCCCAGAACTTTGTAGTAGCCCAATAGCACCATATAAGTGATAGGAGCAGCTCCAGTCTTGTTCTTCGCAGCATTTACCCAAGTCTGCTCACTGACTAAGGTCCATAATTTATCAAAGTTGACAGTTGGGCAGAAGTTCTGGTTCCTCTTTAAGTGGTAATGCCTCATACCAACTTTCTCAAGGTAGCCTGGGTGGTATTTGTAGAAGGTGATCCTGTGGCGACGCATGCCACCAGCATTACCCTGGACTTCTGGTTGCTTCCGGTGTATGCCGATGTGGCCGTGGCCGTGGCTCACGTGGCCCCTAACAGACTAGAGAATTTAAACAAGTGTTTTGTCTATGAGTTTGTGAAAACGACTGAGAAGGAAGGAGAGGGAGAAGGTTTAAAAGGGTTTGAAAAGCAGTGTTTCTACAGAGAGCTTGCTCCCTCTTAGGCTTTTTGAGATTTAAGGGATGATCCATGAACTAATATTTATTTTCATTCTACCATATATCAGAGAATGGGCTTGGATTTTCACATGTCAACTCAATGATCCTCACAATCATCCTGCAAAGTAGGAATATTACCTCCATTCTGTGGTTGAGGAAACTGAGCATATGAGCTAAGGATCTTGCCAAAGGTCACATGGCCGTCAATAGCAAAGTCAGATTTTAAACCTATTTCAAGACTCAAGCTCTTTCTAGCTTAAGCTGCTTTCATCTCTTGAGACAGCGTTTTCCAACCCTTTAGGTCAAGACTTGAAGGATCATGGAATCAACTTAGTGGTTCTTAAATAGCATTTGAAAAAAATACAAAGACTAGAATAAAATAAAATAAAGGGTATCAGAGTGCACTACACATAGTAAGGGTCAACACTGGTTGAAATTCTTGCTTCAGTCAGACATACACATGTATAAACATAAATATTGGTGTGTCCTGAGTTGTGATGGGAAATATACTCTTACTGAATTTTCAAAAGTTTGAAAAACTCATCTAGTGAAATAAAGATCAGATCACAGCTACTACGTTAACTCATTTCTTATTTCATCCTATGAAGTTGAATGTTCGTAGGTAACCGACAGGACACTACACCTCACAGCAAGGGTAGAATAGGAAAGAGAAGCAGAAAGCTTCGTGAGGGCTGAAGGAGGACAGCAGACCTTCATTTCAGTCATGGCAAACTACAAGACTTCTTTAGTTTAACCCTTCACCTGCCATATCAAGGGAAGATAGTAGTAATTACTGTTTCAAGGAAAATGTATGTGTGGGTCATTTATTGAGGTGATAAATTGAGGGGGGTTCCCCACCTCCTCCTTCCCACCTCCCTCTGGATTTTTGACCTGTAATGAAAGAGAAAGAGGAATAACATTTGAAATTGAAGTGTATGTGTATGCTAATATTCATACTAATTGAACACATGTGCTTTTGCAGATTTATTATTTATACTGTATAGAATTATATATAAAATCCAACTGAACTCCGTGTGTGGTGTTAAGTTACAATCTGTTTCTCTTTGGAATCCCATTCTGTGTACAAACATTTTTATAAAACATGTGGATTAGTAGTAGGAGTAGATGGCTTAAAAACGTTATGTTAAAGCAACACCTTAAGTCAGCATGTTGAAAGAATGAGAAAATCAAAATAGTACTGTAGTTCCCTTACTGGTGGAAATAAGAGGGGAATCCTAGGATGCGGGGAATATATAGATTTCTCTGTAAGTTTACAAATGTCCCAGCAGTTGTTAATTTCTCCTGGAAGCACCTTAGATACACTAAATTTCTCAATAAATATTATTTTACATTTTAGCAAAGAAACTTAACTACTTACCTAGTAAACAAGGTTTTAAATTTGCCATTTTCCTCTTTTCCCTTTTTATATTCAAATATTAGTGCTAGTGCTGTTTTGAAGAGCCTAGATTTTACTCTGTACCATATTTAAATTTTATAAGTCTGAATAAATTATTGTAACTAGCTAGTTGTGTTAATTATATTTGCGTTTCTAACTAGTCAGATTTTAGAGGATTAAAAGACAGAAAATTTAATTGCGTAGTGTCAACCATTTCCAAATGCATGATGATACCAAGCAGAGTGGACTTAGATATAGTGAAATAAACAATTCTATGTGTGTGTCACTGACACCATAATATATTTAAATTTATCTAAACCAACTTTTTCCATAGTGTTGCCTACTATAAGTTAATATAGAAAGCCCTTAGGATGCTTGGCCAGTGATACGGAAATTGACACAGTAAATATTTGTTTCATGTTCTGGGAATTGTGTACACTGCAGATCAGTTGTGTTTAATCATTACCATTTGGCCAATTTTGCTTTTTTCAGAAGAAAGATAATTATGTATTGGATATGGCAGTCTTGGTGCTTGTTAAACACATAGCTCTTTTAGGCTTATACTGCCCTACCTCGAGTCCCTTGCTCAGGAGGTGAAAGCTATAATTTGTGCAGAGAAAGGGAATTTGTTGTTTCAAATAACTGAGAAGTAAAAAATAGGGTAAATTCAAACATGGCTGGATTCAGAAACCCACTTATTGGATTTAGTAGCTGGTTTCTATCTGTTGCCCAGATTGGCCATGTTTTGGCTCTATTTTCAGGATCAGTGTGGTCACAAGATAGTAGCAGCTGCACCAGCCTCACATCTCCTCAAGTCAAAACCAAACCGAAGGGGGAAATGTCCTTTCTGTTGAAATATCTCTTTCTGGTTATTCAAGTAAAAGTCCTGAGATTAGCTTTGATTTATTCTGACTAACTTGGCTTGAGTTAAGTGCCTATTCTTGGATCAATCTTTGTAGCCAGGGGAATTCAAAGTTCTGATTAGCTGAACTTGGGCCTTATATTCCATCCCTGGACCCAGGAATTGAGGTTGGATTCAAAGCACATAGATTGAAAGTTGGGAAGGGGTATTGTTTTTGGAATAAAGAGGAGTGGGCTGCTGGAGAACAAAAAATATTCACAATTCTCAGATCATTTTTATTTTCTTTAAGTTAATTCAATATTTTTAAAATGAGAATGGGAAATATATGTATATTTATCAGTTTCAATCTAGGGAGAATATATATGGAAAGGGCCAGTTACTTACTGACTTTATGATCTTGCACGGATCAAAATAGCTTTGATCCTTGTTCTCCTCAGCGGCAAATGGGGATAATATTGTCTTTCTACTACCTCACAGGTGGTTGTGAAGACCTAAACAGATAATGCTTCTAATAAAAATCATAATATCTAATATTTAATGAGCAATTTGTCTAGAAATTACATTGTTACATCCCTATAATCATTCTGTACAGTAGATACTACTATAATACTTACTTTTAAATGACCTAAGGCTTACAGAGGTTAAGTAACTTGCCCAGTATCAATCACACAGCAGTTAAATGACTGAGTCAGTACTCATGTCTATCTGGCTACCAGGTTCATTCTAATAGCCACCATGATGCAGATATAGGGGACTGTCATTGGATTCTTCAATTCTAAGAGTCACATGTTTTCACATTTCAGCATTTTAAAAAACCAGTATGTGCCTTACAACTGATGGTAAGAGGACAATCATGATGTAGTAGTTGTTGTCTGCTTATGTGTAAATTGGTTACTGCTAGTCTTATTGTTATTTCAATTGAGTTGGCTACATGTGTTGAGTTTAAATGCTATACAAATATTACATTATCATTTGACATTGAAATAGAAATTTATTTAATAGAAAGACACAGAAACAGAGTAATGAAGCATAAATGTGGTACAGTGAAGTAATATCCATCACCAGAGGAATAGACAGTTTCACACTTTCTTATAAGGCAATGACCACATGCTTTATGGGATCTTAGAAAGGAAGATCCCCCAAAGTAGAAGCTACCTTATGTTTTATACTGATATATGTGTTAAAGGACTGCCTGTCAAATGACAACATTTACCAAAGCAATAATGAATTTATTTTGCTTATATTTTGCTTTCTATGTAGGAATATGGTGCTAAATATCTATGTCCAAGTAAGTCACAAAAATCTCTTTTTTAAAATATAGAACACAGTATTAAGTGACAAGAAGCTTTGTGCCATAGTTTAATTGGCATTGGTCTTCCATTTTAATGTGTATAAAACATTTGTGTTTCTTACAGTTTATGGAGTCTTAAATTCTATAAAATATGATATTATTGTATTGTAGAAATAAGAGAAAAGTTTTTTAAAAACATCTTTATTGGAGTATAATTGCTTTACAATGTTGTGTTAGTTTCTGCTGTATAACAAAGTGAATCAGCTATATGTATACATATATCCCCATATGCCCTCCTGCTTGAGGCTCCCTCCCAACCTCCCTATCCCATCCAACTAAGTGGTCACAAAGCACCGAGCTGATCTCCCTGCGCTATGCAGCTGCTTCCCACTAGCTATCTTACATTTGGTAGTATATATATGTCAATGCTACTCTCTCACTTCGTCCCAGCTTACCCTTCTCCCTCCTCGTGTCCTAATGTTAACATACGGTATTTGTTTTTCTCTTTGTGACATACTTCACTCTGTATCAGAGACTCTAGGTCCAGCCACCTCACTACAAATAAATCAATTTCATTTCTTTTTATGGCTGAGTAATATTCCATTGTATATATGTGCCACATCTTCTTTATCCATTCATCTGTCGATGGACACTTAGGTGGCTTCCAGGTCCTGGCTATTGTAAATAGTGCTGCAATGAACATTGTGATACATGTCTCTTTTTGAATTATGGTTCTCTCAGGGTATATGCCCAGTAGTGGCACTGCTGGGTTATATGTAGTTCTATTATTAGTTTTTTAAGGAACCTCCATACTGTTCTTCATAGTGACTATATCAATTTACATTCCCAGCAACAGTGCAAGAGGGTTCCCTTTTCTCCACACCCTCTCCAGCATTTACTGTTTGTAGATTTTTTGATTATGGCCATTCTGACTGGTCTGAGGTGATACTTCACTGTAGTTCTGATTTGCATTTTTCTAATGAGTAGTGATGTTGAGCATCCTTTCATGTGTTTGTTGGCAATCTGTATATCTTCTTTGGAGAAATGTCTGTTTAGGTCTTCTGTCCATTTTTGTATTGGGTTGTTTGTTTTCTTGTTATTGAGCTGTATGTGCTGCTTGTATATTTTGGAGATTAATCCTTTGTCAGTTGCTTCATTTGCAAAAATGTTCTCGCATTCTGAGGGTTGTCTTTTGGTCTTATTTATGGTTTCCTTTGCTGTGCAAAAGCTTTTAAGTTTCATTAGGTTCCATTTGTTTATTTTGTTTTTATTTCCATTCCTCTAGGAGGTGGATCAAAAGGGATCTTGGTGTGGCTTCCCTGGTGGTGCAGTGGTTGAGAGTCTGCCTGCCAATGCAGGGGACACGGGTTCATGCCCCAGTCTGGGAGGATCCCACATGCCGTGGAGCAGCTGGGCCCGTGAGCCATGGTCGCTGATCCTGCGCATCTGGAGCCTGTGCTCCACAATGGGAGAGGCCACAACAGTGAGAGGCCTGCATACTGCAAAAAAAAAAGGGGATCTTTCTGTGATGTATGTCATAGAGTGTTCTGCCTATGTTTTCCTCTAAGAGTTTTATAGTGTCTGGCCTTACAAGTAGGTCTTTCATCCATTTTGTGTTTATTTTTGTATACTGTGTTTGGGAGTGTTCTAATTTCATTCTTTTACATGTAGCTGTCCAGTTTCCCCAGCACCATTTAATAAAGAGCCTGTCTTATGTCCATTGTATATTCTTTCCTCTTTATCAAAGATAAGGTAACCATATACGTGTGGGTTTATCTATGGGCTTTCTATCCTGTTTCATTCACTCTACTTCTATTTTTGTGCCAGTAGCATACTGTCTTGAATACTGCAGCTTTATAGTATAGTCTGAAATTAGGGAGCCTGATTTTTCCAGCTCCAATTTCCTTTCTCAAGATTGCTTTGGCTTTTCAGGTTCTTTTGTGTTTCCATACAAATTGTGACATTTTTTGTTCTACTTCTGTGAAAATGCCATTGGTAGTTTGATAGGGATTACAATGAATCTGTAAATTGCTTTGGGTAGTATAGTCATTTTCACAGTGTTGATTCATGCTATCCAAGAACATGGTATATCTCTCCATCTATTAGTATCATCTTTGATTTCTTTCAACAGTGTCTTATACTTTTCTGCATACAGGTCTTTTGTCTCCTTAGGTAGGTTTATTACTAGGTATTTTATTCTTTTTATTGCGATGGTAAATGGGAGTGTTTCCTTAAGTTCTCTTACAGAGTTTTCATCATTAGTGTATAGGAATGTAACAGATTTATGTGCATTAATTTTGTATCCTGCTACTTTACCAAATTCATTGATTAGCTCTAGTAGTTTTCTGGTAGCATCTTTAGGATTCTCTATGTATAGTATCATGTCACCTGCAAACAGCAACAGTTTTACTTCTTCTTTTCCTATTTGGATTACTTTTATTTCTTTTTCTTCTCTGATTGTTGTGGCTAAACTTCCAAAACTATGTTGCATAATAGTGGTGAGAGTGGACAGCCTTGTCTTGTTCCTGATCTTAGAGGAAATGGTTTCAATTTTTCACCATTGAGGATGACATTGGCTGTGGGTTGGTCATATATGGCCTTTATTATGTTGCAGTAGGTTCCCTCTATGACTATGTTCTGGAGAGCTTTTATCATAAATCAGTGTTGAATTTTGTTAAAAGCTTTTTCTGCGTCTATTGACATTATCACATTGTTTTTATTCTTCAATTGGTTAATATGGTGTAACACATTGATTGATTTGCATATATCAAAGAATCCTTGCATTCCTGGGTTAAACCCCACTTTATCATGGTGTTTTATCCTTTTAATGTGCTGTTGGATTCTGTTTGCTAGTATTTTGTTGAGGATTTTTGCATCTATGTTCATCAGTGATATTGGCCTATAGTTTTCTTTTTTTGTGACCTCTTTGTCTGGCTTTGGATAGGGGGGATGGTGGCCTCGTAGAATGAGTTTTGGAGTGTTCCTCCCTCTGCTATATTTTGGAAGAGTTTGCAAAGGATAAGTGTTAGCTCTTCTCTAAATGTTTGATAGAAGTCGCCTGTGAAGCCATGTGGTCCTGGGTTTTTGTTTGCTGAAAGATTTTTAATCACAGTTTCAACTTCAGTGCTTGTGGTTCCTCTGCTTATATTTTCTATTTCTTCCTGGTTCAGTCTAAGAAGGTTGTGCTTTTCTAAGAATTTGTCTATTTTTTACAGGTTGTTCAATTTATTGGCATATAGATGCTTGTAGTAATTTCTCATGATTCATTGTATTTCTGCAGTGTCAGTTGTTACTTCTCTGTTTTCATTTTTAATTCTGTTCATTTCAGTCTTCTCCCTTCTTTTCTTGGTGAGTCTGGGTAATGGTTTATCAATTTTGCTTATCTTCTCAAAGAACTAGCTTTTAGTTTTATTGATATTTGCTATTGTTTCCTTCATTTCTCTTTCACTTATTTATGATCTGATCTTTATGATATCTTTCCTCCTGCTAACTTTGGGGTTTTTTTTGTTCTTCTTTCTCTAGTTGCTTTAGGTGTAAGGTTAGGTTGTTTATTTGAGATTTTTCTTGTTTCTTGAGGTAAGATTGTATTGCTATAAACTTCCCTCTTAGAATTGCTTTTGATGCATCAAATAGGTTTTGGGTCATCGTGTTTTCATTGTCATTTGTTTCTAGGTATTTTTTGATTTCCTCTTTGATTTCTTAGTGCTCTCTTGGTTGTTTAGTAGTGTACTGATTAGCCTCCATGTGTTTGTATTTTTTACAGTTTTTTTTTCCTGCAATTGATATCTAGTCTCATAGCATTGTGGTTGGAAAAAAATACTTGATATGATTTCAATTTTCTTAAATTTCCCAAGGCTTGGTCTGTGCCCCAAGGTATGATCTGTCCTGGAGAATGTTCCATGAGCACTTGAGAAGAAAGTGTATTCTGTTGTTTTTGGATGAAATGTCCTATAAATATCAATTAAGTCCATGTTGTTTGATGTGTCATTTAAAGCTTGTGTTTCCTTATTTATTTTCATTTTGGATGATCTTTCTATTGGTGAAAGTGGAGTGTTAAAGTTCCCTACTATTATTGTGTTCCTGTCAATTTCCCCTTTTATGTTGGGTGCATGAATATTTACAATTGTTATATTTTCTTCTTGGATTGATCCCTTGATCATGAAATAGTGCGTGTCTTTGTCTCTTGTAATAGTCTTTATTTTAAAGTCTATTTTATCTGATATGAGTATTGCTACTCCAGCTTTCTTTTGATTTCCATTTTCATGGAATATCTTTCTCCATCTCCTCACTTTTAATCTGTATGTGTCCCTAGGTCTGAAATTGGTCTCTTGTAGACAGCCTATATAGAGGTCTTGTATTTGTATCCATTCAGCCAGTCAATGTCTTTTCGTTAGAGCATTTAATCCATTTACATTTAAGGTAATTATCGATATATATGTTCCTATTACAATTTTCTTCATTGTTTTGGCTTGTAGGGCTTTTCCTTCTCTTGTGTTTCCTGCCTAAAGAAATTCCTTTAGCATTTGTTTTAAAGCTGGTTTGGTGGTGCTGAATTCTCTTAGCTTTTGCTTGTCTGTAAAGGCTTTCATTTCTCCATGAATCTGAATGAGATCCTTGCTGGGTAAAGTAATCTTGGTTGTAGGTTTTTCCCTTTCATCTCTTTAAATATGTCCTGCAACTCCATTCTGGCTTGCAGAGTTTCTGCTGAAAGATCAGCTGTTAACCTTACGGGCTTTCCATTCTATGTTATTTGTTGCTTTTCCCTTGCTGCTTTTAATATTTTTTGTTTGTTATTTATTTTTGATTGTTTGGTTGATATGTGTCTTTGCATATTCCTCCTTGTATTTATCCTGTATAGGACTGTCTGTGCTTCCTGGACTTGATTTACTATTTCCTTTCCCATGTTAGGGAAGTTTTCAACTATAATCTCTTCAAATATTTTCTCAGACCCTCTCTTTTTCTGTTTTTCTTCTGGGACCACTTTAATTTGAATATTGGTGTGTTTGATGTTGTCCCAGAAGTCTCTGAGACTGTCCTCAAGTCTTTTCATTCGTTTTTCTTTATTCTTCTCTGCAGTAGTTGTGTCCACTATTTTATCTTTCAGTTCACTTATCCGTTCTTCTGCCTCAGTTATTCTGCTATTGATTCCTTCTAGAGAATTTTTAATTTCATTTATTGTGTTGTTCATCATTGTTTGTTTGCTCTTTTGCTCTTCTAGGTCCTTGTTAAACCAATTTTTGTATTTTCTCCATTCTATTTCTATGATTTTGGTCACCTTTACTATCATTATTCTGAATTCTTTTTCAGGTGGACTGCTTATTTCATCTTCATTTGTTTAGTCTGGTGGGTTTTTACCTTGCTCCTTCATCTACTGCATATTTCTGTCTTGTCACCGTGTTTAACTTGCTGTGTTTGGGGTCTCCTTTTTGCAATCTGCTCATTCATATTTCCTGTTGTTTTTTGTTTCTGCCCCCAATGGATGAGGTTGATTCAGTGGCTTGTGTAGGCTTCCTGGTGGAGGGGCTCCTGCCTGTGTTCTGGTGGGTGGGACTGGATATTTTCTTTCTAGTGTGCATGACTGTGTCCGGTGGTGTGTTTTGAGGTGTCTGTGAACTTGTTATAATTTTAGGCAGCCTCTCTGCTAATGGGTATTGTTGTATTCCTGTCTTGCTAGTTGTTTGGCATGGGATGTCCAACACTGGAGCTTGTAGGCCATTGGAGCTGGATCTTAGCATTGAGATGGAGATGTCTGGGAAAATTCTCACTAACTGATATTACTTTGGGCCAGGAGGTCTCTGGTGGTTCAATGCTCTGAACTCGGCTCTCCCACCTCAGAGGCTCAGACCTGACACCAGGCTGGAACACCAAGACCCTGTCAGCCATACGGCTCAGAATAAAAGGGAAAAATGAAAGAAAAAAATAAAAAATAAGAAAAATATTAAAATAAAAACATTTTAAAAAAACAATAATAATAATAATAAAAGAGAGCAACCAAACGAATAAACAAATCCACCTAAGATAACAAGCGCTAAAAAGTATACTAAGAGAAATATAAAAATCTGAAACAAATCAGTCACAGACAGCAAACCCCAGGTGTACAATTGCTCGTAAAGTCCACCACCTCTGTTTTGGGATGATTTGTCGTCTATTCAGGTATTCCACAGATGCAGGGTACATCATGTTGATTGTAGGAATTTAATCTGCTCCTTCTGAGGCTGCATGGAGAAATTTCCCTTTCTCTTCTTTGTTCGCACAGCTCCTGGGGTTCAGCTTTGGTTTTGGCCTCGCCTCTGCATGTAGGTCACCCTCAGGCATCTGTTTCTGCCCAGACAGGATGGGGTTAAAGCAGGGCTGATTAGGAGGCTCTTGCTCATTCATGCCAGGGTGAGGGAGGGGTATAGTAGTTATAATTGGAATATGGAGTGAGCCTGCTGTAGCAAAGGCCAACATGATGTTGCAACAGCCTGAGAAGCACCGTGTGTTCTCCCAGGGAACTTGTCCCTGGATCACAGGACCCTGGCAGTGTAATTCTGTGCAGGCTCCTGGTGTGTGTGTGTGTGTGTGTGTGTGTGTGTGTGTGTGTGTGTGCACGGATAGTGACCTGTGTTTGCACACAGGATTCTTGGTGTCTGCAGCAGCAGCATTAGCATTTCATGCCCATCTCTGGGGTCTGTGCTGATAGCTGTGGCTCATGCCCATCTCTGGAGCTCATTTAGGCAGCGCTCTGCCGTCTGTGGGCAGACAGGGAAGGAATCCCCTCTCCTTGTGCACCCCAAAACAATGGCCTCTTGCCTCTTAGGTAGGTCCAGACTTTTTCCTGGACTCCCTCCCAGCTAGCTGTGGTGCACAGGCCCCCTTCAGGCTGTGTTCACGCAGTCAACCCCAGTCTTCTCCCTGGGGTCTGACTTCCAAAGCCCAAGCCTCAACTCCCAGCCCCCACCCACCCTGGTGGGTGAGCAGACAAGCTTCTCAGGCTGGTGAATGCTGGTTGGCACTGATCCTCTGTGTGGGAATCTCTCTGCTTTGCCCTTTGCACCCCTGTTGCTGCTTTCTCCTCTGTGATTCTGAAGTTTCACCCTGCCCACTGTCTGTCTCCACCAGTGAAGGGGCTTCCTAGTGTGTGGAAACTTTTCCTCCTTCACAGCTCCCTCTGAGAGGTGCAGGTCCCATGCCTATTCTTTTGTCTCTGTTTGTTCCTTTTTCTTTTGCCCTACCCAGTTACATGGGGTGGGGGTTATTGCCTTTTGGGAAGTCTGAGGTCTTCTGCCTGCATTCAGTAGGTGTTCTATAAGAGTTGTTCCACATGTAGATGTATTTTTGGTGTATCTGTGGGGAGGAAGGTGATCTCCATGTCTTACTCCTCCACCATCTTGAAGATCCCCAAGAGAAAGTTTTATATTTTGAGTTTTTCTTACAGATCTGTAGTGGATCAAGCATTTTCAGGATCTTTAATATAAAAATTAAACCATTAATTCTAAAAGCTAAAGCATTGGAGATTCATTTAAAAATTCAGAAAAAATTATAAGTACTTAAATTTTCATTTAACAAATTATAAAATTGGCTAAAAAAATAGAAACAGGAACAGATTTCTGGCCAGGTAATTACTCAACCTACTCTTTCTTTAGCACATACTAGACAAATATGGGTATATGGGCCTCAAAGTATTTTGAAACTAATTCTTAATTGGGGGCTCAAGATTGCTGTTAATCAGCTCTACTTTTATTTTTGTATAAAATAAGGAATTTAAAAAATATTCTCTATCATCCATAACTATGATTTCATAGGGAAGAAAGATGGATCAGTTGAAATCCAGGGGGGCTTATTTCTTACCATTAATGATTCTCCTTCCTCCAAAGAATTGAATCTTAAGATACTAAACCTTTTCCCACAAAACAATTATTACAGAGAAAGGGTATCCATTCTCAATTTGCTTGAAGCATTTACTTAAAAACCCCATTTTGATCAACTTTTATTAAACTGCAGAACTTCTGCAGTTATTAAACTGCAGAAGTTCACAGGAAGCTCTTATTCAGAGGCTGTGAAGTCACTGAATGAAATAAAATCAAATTTGGCCTGGTATTGCATGGAAATCTCATTAGCAGAGGCTGGGCTGTTTTCCTTGGGATTGAACCTACTTAGCACTGTTTATTGATGATCTCCTAGGTCTCAATAGATTCAATAATAACAGAACCTTTTTACACCAAATTATGCTGAAAAATACAATATATTTTCTTTTCTAGGAAAATGTCAATATGAGTAAATTTGATTTGATTTTTATCCCTGGAACTTTACAGATTGCCATTTTAGTTTTGAGTTCCTCAAACCATACAGTTTTGCAAATAAGTAACAATGAATATGTTCTTAGAAATGATTACTGTTACTACTACCAGTACTACCTAAACTTCATCTAATACTTTGTAATTTATAGTATCACTTCACATGTATTATCTCACTAAATTCTTACATGTTTATTGTAGAATACCTATAGAATTCAATATGTAAAATATCATATTTTGTCTCGTGTTCTGGTTTCCATATACTGACCTCAATATTTCCTATTACAAAGGGAGGTGTGTGCTTTACTTGGTAGAAACCTCCAAAGATTATGCAGTGTGTCTATCAGAACAATTTTCCAATTAGTCATGATGGGTAATCTCCCTAGCATTACTATAGTCCTGATACAATGTTTGAGAGTAAGGGTTGGGGATTTGTGGCACACTGAAAAATGGTGTGAAGTATAAAGTATTGAAAAGGAAGTAGATTAATGCATTGAATGATTAAAAGGAAAACAAAAAGGAGAAAACATGCTCTCACAACACTTCAGAAAGTGTCAATTTTTTTAGTTGAAATTATTAGTTATCTAGCTTTTGTTTTAATTTAAATATTCTGTCATGGAAACACAATCTCACCTTAGTCCATGACTTTGGTGTTGGGACGTTGATTTGGGATTCTGGGATTTTGCTTGTATTTATCAAATAAAAAAGGATTATCTTAAAAATGCAGTCTTTCAGGAGCTGAGCTTTATATTTTAAATGGAATTTTCCTTATTTGTTTTATTACATGTATATGTTTATGATTTTTATCAAGATGATGAAAAGAAGTATTTAAATATTAATTCTTAGGATAGACTAGATACAGTACTTCCAGTTAAGGCCATGTTCATACAAATAAGCGTCCCTGGCAAGCTTCAGTGAACCAAGGTCCCTCAGAGTGAACCAGCAGGAGGAAAAGATAGCTTGAGAGGCAGTGAGAAGAAGCTCATAATTGCACATGCTTAATTTCAATAATTAGGCATAGTGTTAATGGAAACATTCATTTGAAGCAAAGGCTGGTTATTTGCACAAACAGAGGAAATATGTAGTGCTGTAGTTTTGCTATGAAGACTGCAAAATTAAGCAAGAAATACTCAGCTCAATATAAATTTAAAAACATGTTTTCAAAGAGAATTAGAAATAGAATTTGGGAACTAAACCTCAAAATGCCTAATAGATTTTATTTCAGAACAGTGTCCTTAACATAGTTAGTTCTATTTTCTTTTAAAAGCTTCATTGAAATATAATTAGTATACTACACAATTCATTCTTTGAGTGTAAAATTCAGCACCTTTCAGTATATTCACAGTTGTGCATCCATCACCACAATCAATTTTAGAACATATTAATTGCCTAAAAAGAAACCCTGGACCCCTTAGCTACCACTCTTTAATCCTCCCATACTCCTAAGAACCGTAGGCAACCTCTGATTGATTTTCTGCTTCTACAGATTTTCCAATTCTGTACATTATATATAAATGGAATTGTACAATATGTGGTCCTTTAACATTGATTATTTAACTTAGTCTAATGTTTTCAAAGTTCAACCATGTTGTAGCATATATAAATAATTTATTTTTATTGATGAATAATGTTCTATTGTAGAGGTATACTGCATTCATTAGTTGATAGACATTTGGGTTGTTTCCACCTTTTCACTATTACGAAGAATGCTGCTAAGAACACTTGAATACAAGTTTTTGTGTGCACATATATTTTAATTTATCTTGGGTGTATATATAGGAGTGGAATTGCTGGATCATATAGTAACTCTATGTTTAGTCTTTTTAAGGAACAACCAGACTGTTTCCCAAAGTGGCTGTAACATTTTACTTTCCCATCAGCAATGCATAAGTGTTCAAATTTCTGTATATCCTCTCTGGTACTTATTATTTTCTCTCTGTTTGTTGTGTGTGTGTATGTGTGTGTGTGTAATGATAGCCATTCTAGTGGCTGTGAGGTGGTATCTCCTTGTGGTTTTCATCTTTATTTCCATGTTGGTTAATTACACTATCTTAGACATTTGTATATCTTCTTCGGAGAGCTATCTATTCAGATCCTTTGCTTATTTTTAATTGGGTTTACTTTTTATTATTGAGTTTTATAGCTCTTTATGTAGTCTAGATACAAATCCCTTATCAGATTTATGATTTGCAAAAAGTTTCTCCTGTGAGTTGTCTTTTCACTGTTTTTTATTTTATTGCAGTATAATTGCTTTACAATGTTGTGTTAGGTTCTGCTATACAATGAAGTGAATCAGCTATATGTATACATATATCTCCTTCCACTTAGACCTCCCTCTCCCATCATCCCACCCATCTAGGTCATCAGAGAGCACTGAAATGAGCTCCCTGTGCTATACAGCAGGTTCCCACTAGCTATCTATTTTACATATGGTATTGTATTTTTGTCAAACCTAATCTCTCAATTCATCCCATGCTCCCCTTTCCCCACTGTGTCCACATGTCCGTTTTCTATGTCTGCATTTCTATTCCTGCCCTACAAATAGTTTCATCTGTACCATTTTTCTAGAGTCCACATATATGCGTTAATATACGATATTTAGACTCTAGGTCCATCTCTACAAATGACCCAATTTCATTTCCTTTTGTGATCTCCCTGTGTTACACAACTGCTTCTCACTAGCTATCTATTTTACATTTAGTAGTGTATATATGTCAGTGTTATTCTTTCACTTCGTCCCAGATTACCCTTCCCTCTCCCTGTGTCCTCAAGTCCATTCTCCACGTCTGTTTCTTTATTCCTGTCCTGCCCCTAGGTTCATCAGAATTTTTTTCTTTTTTTTTTAGATTCCATATATATTGGTTTGCATACAGTATTTGATTTTGTCTTTGTGACTTACTTCACTCTGTATGACAGACTCTAGGTCAATCCACCTCACTACAAATAACTCAATTTCATTTCTTTTTATGGCTGAGTAATATTCCATTGTATATATGTGCCACATCTTCTTTATCCATTCATCTGTCGATGGACACTTAGGTTGCTTCCAGGTCCTGGCTATTGTAAGTAGTGCTGCAATGAACATTGTGATACATGTCTCTTTTTGAATTATGGTTTTCTCAGGATATATGCCCAGTAGTGGTATTGCTGGGTCATATGGTAGTTCTATTTTTAGTATTTTAAGGAACCTTCATACTGTTCGCCATAGTGGCTGTACAATTTACATTCCCACCAACAGTGCAGGAGGGTTCCCTTTTTTCCACACCCTCTCCAGCATTTATTGTTTGTAGATTTTTTGATGAAGGCCATTCTGACTGGTGTGAGGTGGTACCTCATTGTAGTTTTGATTTGCATTTTTCTAATGATTAGTGATGTTGAGCATCCTTTCATGTGTTTGTTGGCTACCTGTATGTCTTCTATGGAGAATATCTGTTTAGCTCTTCTGCACATTTTTGTATTGGGTTGTTTTTTTTTTGTTGTTGTTGTTATTGAGCTGCATGAGCTGTTTGTATATTTTGGAGATTAATCCTTTGTCAGTTGCTTCATTTGTAATTATTTTCTCCCATTCTGAGGGTTGTCTTTTCGTCCTGTTTATGGTTTCCTAGGCTGTGCAAATGCTTTTAAGTTTCATTAGGTCCCATTTGTTTAGTTTTATTTTCATTACTTTAGAAGGTGAATTATAAAAGATCTTGCTGTGATTTATGTCAAAGTGTTTTTCCTATCTTTTCCTGTAAGAGTTTTATGGCATCCAGTCTTACATTTAGGTCTTTAATCCATTTTGTGTTTATTTTTGTGTATGGTAAGGGAGTTATTTTGTATATTTTGTGTATGTATTTTTGTGAGGGAGTATTCTACTTTCGTTCTTTTACATGTAGTTGTCCCAGCACCATTTAATAAAGAGTCTGTCTTATCTCCGTTGTATATTCTTGCTTCTTTATCAAAGATAAGGTAACCACATGTGCATGGGTTTATCTCTGGGCTTTCTATCCTGTACCATTGATCTATATTTCTGTTTTTGTGCCAGTACCATACTGTCTTGATTTCTGTAGCTTTATATTATTGTTTGAAGTTGGGGAGTCCTGATTCCTCCAGCTGCATTCTTCTTTCTCAAGATGGCTTTGGCTATTCGGGGTCTTTTGTGTTTCCATAAAAATTTTTTGTTCTAATTCTGTGAAAAATGCCATTGGTAATTTGATAGGGATTGCACTGAATCTGTAGATTGCTTTGGGTAGTATAGTCATTTTCACAATATTGATTCTTCCAATCCAGCAGCATTGTGTATCTTTCCAACTGTTTGTGTCATCTTTGGTTTCTTTCATCAGTGTTTTATAGTTTTCTGAGTACAGGTCTTTTGCCTCCTAAGGTAGGTTTATTCCTATGTATTTTATTCTTTTTGTTGCAATGGTAAATGGGATTGTTTCCTTAATTTCTCTTTCTGATGTTTTGTTGTTAGTGCATAGGAATGCAAGAGATTTCTGTGCATTAATTTTGCAACCTGCAACCTTACCAAATTCATTGATTAATTCTAGTAGTTTTCTGGTAGCATCTTTAGGGTTTTCTATGTATGGTATCATGTCATCTGCAAACAGTGACAGTTTTAATTCTTCTCTTCCAATTGGATTCCTTTTATTTCTTTTTATTTTCTGATTGCCATGGCTAGGACTTCCAATACTATGTTGAATAATAGTGGTGAGAACGGACATCCTTGTTTTGTTCCTGGTCTAGAGGAAATGCTTTCACTTTTTCACCATTGAGAATGATGTTGGCTGTGGGTTTGTCATTACTGGCCTTTATTATGTTGAGGTAGGTTCCCTCTATGCCCACTTCTGGAGAGTTTTTATCATAAATGGGTGTTGAATTTTGTCAAAAGCTTTTTTTGCCTCTATTGAGATGATCATATGGTTTTTATTCTTTAATTTGTTAATATGGTGTAGCACATTGATTGATTTCCATATATTGAAGAATCCTTGCATCACTGGGATAAATCCTACTTGATAATGGTGTATGATCTTTTTAATGTATTGTTGGATTCTGTTTGCTAGTATTTTGTTGAGAATTTTATGTCTATGTTCATCAGTGATATTGGTCCATAATTTTCTTTCCTTGTGATATCTTTGTCTGGTTTTGGTATTAGGGTGATGGTGGCCTCACAGAATGAGTTTGGGTGTATTCCTCCATCTGCAATTTTTTGGAAGATTTTGAGAAGGAGTGGTGTTAGCTCTACTTTAAATGTTTGTCAGAATTTGCTGGTGAAGCCAACTGGTCCTGGACTTTTGTTTGTTTGAAGAATTTAAATACACTATAAATTTCATTACTTGTGATTGTTCTGTTTATATTTTCTAATTCTTCCTGGTTCAGTCTTGGAAAGTTGTTCCTTTCCAAGAATTTGTCCATTTCTTTCAGACTGTCCATTTTTTTGGCATATAGTTGCCTGTAGTAGTCTCTTATGAGCCTTTATATTTCCTCAGCAGTCATGGCTCACAGGCCCAGCTGGTCCACGGCATGTGGAATCTTCCTGGACCGGGGCATGAACCCGTGTCCCCTGCACCAGCAGGTGGACTCTCAACCACTGTGCCACCAGGAAAACCCCAACTTTTAGTTTTATTGATCTTTCCTATTGTTTTCTACATTTCTAATTCATTTATTTCTGCTCTGATCTTTATTATTTATTTTCATATACTAACTTTGGCATTTCTTTGTTTTTCTTTTTGTAGGTGAGTTAGGTGTAAAGTTAGGTTGTTTATTTGAGGTTTTTCTTGTTTTTTGAGGTGAGATTGAATTGTTATGAACTTCCCTCTTAGAACTGCTTTTGCTGCATTCCATAGACTTTGGATTGTTTTGTTTTTGTTGTCATTTGTTTCTAGGTGTTTTTTTATTTCTTTGATTTCTTCAGGGATCTCTTGGTTATTTAGCAGCACACTGTTTAGCTTTCATGTGTTTGTGTTTTTCACATTTTTCCCTGTAATTTATTTCTAATCTAATAGCCTTGTGGTTGGAAAAGATGCTTGATATGATTTCAATTTTCTTAAATTTTCCAAGTCTTGTTTTGTGACCCAAAATGAGATCTATTGTGGAGAACGTTCCACGTGCACTTGAGAATAAAGTGTATTCTTTTTCCTTCCGGTGGAATATCCTACAAATATTAATTAAGTCAATCTGGTCTACTGTATCATTTAAAGCTTGTGTTTCCTTATTTATTTTCTATCTGGATGATCTATCCATTGGTGTAAGTTGGCTGTTAAAGTCCCCCACTATTATTGTGTTACTGTTGATTTCCCCTTTTATGGCTGTTAGCATTTGTCTTATGTATTGAGGTGTTCCTATGTTAGGTGCATGATTATTTATAATTGTTATGCTTTCTTCTTGGATTTATCCCATGATCACTATGTAGAGTCATTCCTTATATCTCTCCTTTTTAAATAAATTTATTTTATTTTATTTATTTTAATTTTTGTCTGCGTTGGTCTTTGTTGCTGTGCACAGGCTTTCTCTAGTTGCGGCGAGTGGGGGTTACTCTTCATTGCTGTGCGGGGGCTTCTTTTGTTGTGGAGCATGGGCTGTAGGCACGTGCTCTAGAACACAGGCTCAGTAGTTGTGGTGCACAGGCGTAGTTGCTCCATGGCATGTGGGATCTTCCCAGACCAGGGATTGAACACGTGTTCCCTGCCATGGCAGATGGATTCCTAACCACTGCACCACCAAGGAAGTCCCTTTCCTTATCTCTTGTAACAGTCTTTATTTTAAAGTATATCTTATCTGATATGAATATTGCTGCTCCAGCTTTCTTTTGATTTCCATTTGCATGGAATATCTTTTTCCAACCCTTCACTTTCAGCCTGTATGTTTCCCTAGGTCTGATGTGGGTCTCTTGTAGACAACATATGTATGGGTCTTGTTTTTGTATCAATTGAGCCAGTCTGTGTATTTTTGTTGGAGCATTTAATCCATTTACATTCAAGATAATTATTGATATGTGTGTTCCTATTACCATTTTCTTAATTGATTTGTGTTTGTTTTTGTGGGTCCTTTTCTTCTCTTGTGTTTCCTGCCTTGAGAATTTCCTGTACATTTGCTGTAAAGCTGGTTTTGTTGTGCTGAATTCTCTTAGCTTTTGCTTGTCTGTAAAGCTTTTGATTTTTCCATTGAATCTGAATGAGATCCTCACTGGGTAGAGTAAGATTGGTTGTAGGTTTTTCCCTTTCATCACTTTAAATATATCCTGCCATTCCCTTCTGGCCTGCAGAGTTTCTGCTGAAAAATCAGCTGATAACCTTATGGGGATTCCATTGTACGTTATTTGTTGCTTTTCCCTTGCTGCTTTTAATATTTTTTCATTGAACTAAATTCTGTTAGTTTGATTAATATGTGTCTTGGTGTATTTTTCCTAGGTTTATCCTGTATGGGACTCTCTGCACTTCCTGGACTTGGGTGGTTATTTCCTTTCCCACGTTAGGGAAGTTTTTGAATATAATATTTTCAGATATTTAAAATTTTTTTTCAAATATTTTCTCAGGCCCTATTTCTTTCTCTTCTTCTGGGACCCCTATAATTCAAATGTTGGTGCATTTAATGTCTCAGAGGTCTCCAAGACTGTCCTCAATTCTTTTCATTCTTTTTTCTTTATTCTCCTCCTCAGCAATTATTTCCACCATTCTATCTTCCAGCTCACTTATTTGTTGTTCTGCCTCAGTTATTCTACTATTGATTCCTTCTAGTGTATTTTTCATTTCAGTTATTGTGTTGTTCATCACTGTTTGTTTGTTCTTTAGTTCTTGTAGGTGTTTGTTAAACTTCTCTTGTATTTTCTCAATCTGTGCCTCCATTCTATTTCCAAGATTTTGGATCATGTTTACTGTCTTTACTCTGAATTCTTTTTGTGGTAGGTTACCTATTTTCTCTTTGTTTATTTGGTCTTGTAGGTTTTACTTTGCTCCTTTGTCTGTAAAATATTTTTTTTTTACTTGGGTGGTGCTGTGTTCCTGTCTTACTTGTTGTTTGGCCTGAGTTGTCCAACACTGGAGTTTGCAGGCAGTTGCGTAGAGCTGGGCCTTGGTGCTGGGTTGAGAAACTCCAGGAGACCTCACTCTGTTTAATATTCCCTGGGGTCTGAGTTTCTCTGTTAGTCCAGTGGTTTGGACTTGGCATTCCCACCACAGGAGCTCAGGCCTGACCTGTGGCCTGGGAAATAAGATTCCACAAGCTATGCAGTGTGACAAAAGAAAAAAAAAAAGGAAAATACAATAACAAAGAATAAAACATGAAATAAAAGTAGAAAATATCTTAGGAAAAATAAAAATATAGGTGAAACAACTACACCAAGGTAAAACAGAGCCACAACAGAAAAAAAAAATAGAAAAAAAAGGGGGAGAACAAGCCAAAAGGAGGAGAACAATAATAAAATATAAATAAAATAAAATTAGAAAAATATAAATTTATTAGAAAAAATAGAGATATAAATGAGTCAACAACAACAAAGTAAAACAGAACCAAATAGGGAGGGTAGGAGGGAGGGAGACGCAAAAGGGAAGAGATATGGGAACATATGTATATATATAACTGATTTGTTTTGTTGTAAAACAGAAATTAACACACAATTGTAAAGCAATTATACTCCAATAAAGATGTTAAAAAAAAAAACAAAACACTAAAAAACCTCAGAAAGGTCAGAAATGCTTTGGTTGTGGGCCAGGACTTAGGTGGTGGCATGGCTTAGGTGGGGTGGGGTTTAAGGTGGAGACGGGGCCTAGGCTCAGGACCCACGTGGCCAGAAAAGGCCTTAGGAGCAGAGCCTAAGCAGGGGCAACATTAAACATGGTGCAGCTGGGAAAGGCAGCAAGGCTGGAGGGGGGCCTGGAGTGTGGAGGTCAAGTACCTGGGTTGGGCTGTGGAGGCAGGACTTCAGCTCATCGCGTCAGCAGAGAGCATTGGAGGACAGAGGATTAGGCCTGGGATCTCAGTAGGCTCCCTGGGGCCCAAGTGGGCAGGGGAAATGATGGCTTCATTCCCTTCCAATTCTCCCCTCTCCCAAGGGCCTACCCCATCCCTGTTGATCCCCTAACTGTGCGTGGGCCCCTCTGGCCATGGGAACCCCTCACCTCCCTCAGCTGCCCCTCAGAGGCACCAGTCCCATCTTGCCAGCCTTTACTTTTCCTCCCCCACTACTCCCTCAGGACTCACGTGGCTGGAGGGGGCCTCACTGGGCAGAGAATCAGGTCCAGAATCTCAGCAGGCTCCCTTGGGCCCAAGTGGGCAGGTGAACACTGGCCTTATTCCCTCCTGATCCTCCACCCTCCCAAGGGACCCTCCATCCCCATTGACCTGTTGATCCCCTAACTGTGGGTGGGCCCCTCCAGGTGTGGGAACCCCTCTCTTCCCCCAGCAACCCCTCAGCAGTGCTGGTCCTGTTCTGCCTCTACTTCTCATCCCCTATCTCCTGCCACATCCTCCCCAGTTTGGGGGTTCCTTCCATCCCCTCAGGTGTCCATGATCCCCCACTAGTGCCTGGTAGGTGCCCTAGTTGTGCGGAGAAGCGAACTTTGCGTCCTCCTAGTCCACCATCTTGACTCTGTCCCCTCTTTTCACTTTCTTAATAGTGTCCTTTGAAGCACAGAAGTTTTTAATTATGATGATTTCCAGTTTATTTTTTTCTTGTTGTTTGTGCTCTTGGCATGACATCTAAGAAACCATTGCTTAATCCAAGTTTACAAAGATTTACACCTAAGTTTCATTCTAATATTTTTATAGTTTTACCTCTTAGACTTAGTTCTTCAATCCAGATTGAGTTAATTTTTATATATGGTATAAGGTAAGGGTCCAACTTCATTGTTCTTCATGTGAATATCTAGCAGTCCTAGCACCATTTGTTGAAAAAACTATTGTCATATTTGTCAGAAATCAATTGGCTGTAAATGTGAAGGTGTACTTTTGGACTCTCAATTATATTCCATTGTTCTATATGTCTACTCTTGAGCTAGTACTTTTTTTTTTTTTTCTTGCCATAGCTTTCTAGTAAGTTTTGAAATTGGGAAATGTAAACCCTCTAACACTGTTCTTCCTTTTCAAGATTTTTTCACTATTCTGGTTCTTTTGCATTTACACATAAATTTTAGGATAAATTTGCTAGTTTATTAATTTGTGGAGTATTGCCATCTTAACAATATTAAGCTTTCTAATCCATGAACATGGTATGTCTTTCTATTGATTTAAATCTTTAATTTCTTTCCATATTTGTAGTTTTCAGTGTATAACTTCTTCACTTCTTTGGTTGACTTTATTCCTAAGTATTTCATTAGTTTGCTGAATTGGTTTATTAGTAGTTAGTTCTATTTTTACAATAAGCTTTCAATGGCATATTTAAGACTTAAGGTTGGATCACATTCTCAATACTTTTTGACAAGATTAGAGACTTTCTGAGTTACAGCAAAACATGGTCTGAAACACAAAAACTTTATCATTTCTTTTTTAGGTAAATTCATACTATGGTGGAATAGCTAGCAATACAATTCATTTTGTGGCACTAGATTTCCATTATTTTGTATACTAGGTTTAAAATCTAGATCTGAACTTAAGAAAATCATAAGTTAGGTGCATGAAAAATTTTAAATCATTCTTTGTCAAAATGAAGTCTCCAGACCAGCAGAATGTACTAGCATCACTTGGAAAATTGTTAGACACTCTTGAGTCCCATTCAAACTTACTGAATCAAAATCTCTGGAGTTAGGGCCCAGCAATCTGTGTTTCAACAGGCCCTGATGCATATTAAAGTTTGCAAACCACTGCACAAGTCACTTGTTCTCTAGTCTGTACATAAAAATCATCTGAAAAACTTTTTTAAAAAATTCCTTGTTTCCATTTCAGATATAATGAATCAGAATTTTGGGGGCTGGGGCCTAAGAATCTGTATTTTTAAAATGCACCCTAAGTAAATCTGATGTGCATGTTTGTGATCCACTGCTTCAAATAATGGTATACTCTCATACTTAGAGGGGTTTCCTGGAAGTTCTGAAGCTGGTGAAAAAAAATAGTGAACTTGTTATAGCTTTAGGTATCATATTTTAATCTTGGTAACTGAAAAAAAGCCAAATATATTTATACCTTGTTAATTTTGGAACTTCTTTTAATGAAAAACTATTTCAAATAATTTTGTTGGCAATTTAATTAATTGTTGAAAAACGTTTTCCTTCTTACCTGAAATCAAGGGTTTGGTAAACATTTTCTATAAAGGTCCAAATAGTAAATATTTCAGTTTTTAAATTTATACATAGAGATAAAATACATGGCACCCAGTTAAATTTGAATTTCAAATGAACCACAAATAAATTTTTAGTACAAATATATTCACATTACTGCACAGATCATACTTATAATAAATTTTTTTTGTGGTTTATCTGAAATTTAAATTTGGCTGAGCTTCTTGTATTTTTATTTACTAAAATACAAATCTGGCAACCTTATCCATTTGGTCTCTGACTCTTGCAACTACTCAACTTTGACACTGTGGTGTGAAAACAGCCATAGACAGTATGTAAGCAAATGGGCACACATTGTTGTATTCCAATAATACTTTGTTTACAAAAATATGTACAGTGCATGGGTGGAGTCCCTGCCCATATTAATGAGCACATGTGGTGTGGCCTTCTTTAATCCATCTCTTCCTGCTCCCACCTAACCCGGAAAGTTAAATGTGTCTTGTCACACTGCACTGATAACTGAAGCTTTATAGTTAAGTCTTGGAATCCGGTAGTGTGAATCATTAAACTTTGGGGTTTTAAAAATTATTTTGGTTATTCTATGCCCTCTGCTTTTTTCATATAAATAGTAGGATCATTTATTCAGTTTCTACAAAGGCTTCTGGGTTTTTGATTGGAATTTTATTGACTCTATCAATCAGTTTGGGGAGAATTGGCATCTTTATAAACATTGATCCTTCTAAACCATAGACACCATATATTTTTTAATTACTCTCACCAATGTTTTGTAGTCTTAACATACAAATCTTGTAAGATTTAACATACAAATTTGTTAGATTTATTTCTAGTTTATTTTTGGATGCTTTTTTAAATAGTACTTTAAACATTTTAACATGCAATTTTTCAGTGCTTGAATATAAAAATACAACTGATATTTGAACATTGATCTTATATCTTGAGAGCTTGCTAAACTTACTTATTAGATCCAGTAGTCTTTCTTTCTTTCTTTCTTTCTTTTTTTTTTGTAAATCTTCAGTATTTTCTACATAGACAATCATTCATCTTAAAATTTTTTTTTAAAGTTTTATTTGTCTTTCCCAATTTTTAAAATTATTTTTCTTCCCTTGTTGCACTGGTTATGATTTCCCATATAATATTAAATAAGAGTGATCAGAGCATAAAGCATTTCAAAATGTTTTATCTACCATTACATGTTATGTGGAAATGTGGGAGAAAGGCTTTAAGATATAAAATTATGATAATCTTATTTTGTAATCATCAGAAAAAAAAATCAATTAACAGTTTTAAAGAGAAAATAATAGGTTGTACAAAGTTTTAAACCAGCATTTGACAACAGAAATAGGAGAAATGGAAGGATATTGGAGATCACTATCCAACTCTCTTATTATACAGACTGTGATACTGGGGTTCTCAGTTGAAGTGACTGGCAAATTTTAGTATAATAATCAGATCTTGAGACTCTTAGCCACATGCTCTTTCCCTTGAAAGACAATTTCTTAAGAAATGATGACATCTTCTTAGCCATTGATTTAAGTTTTAATTTTGGGTGTCCAGAGCTCAGTCTCCATACCCTCAACTCACCACATATAAAAACACTGCAGCTTTGCACTTTGAGAAGTGGTCCTTTCTGTGTGCATCCTGCCTTCTGCAAGGGCAGTTTAGAGATAGGTATTGATGCTTGGAGTCACCACCAAAGATTCTGACTTAATTGGTCTGGGGTATAGTCTAGCCACTGGGACTTTTAACAACTCCACATATGATTTTATTGTGGTAATATTGTCCTTCCTAAGTGCTCAGAAGCTTTAGGTGGAAACTTGTTATAATCTTAGAATCAGATGTGATTCAGGTGTTTGGGATTTTAATATACACCAGGCCCTTGTTTGGACAGCTTAAGTGTTCGGTGTATATCACCCTTGGCCTACTGCCTATGTAGACCTGAAGAGCTCTTAGAGGGTAATTTCTGCTGCTGGAGAAACAGCCTCTCTGTGCAATCGACTTTCAGTGACCATCCAACATTGATTCCCTTCTGGTCTCCACCTGCAGGTGTCTGCTTGCCTGTTCTCACTGGCTGGCTTGGCAGAACCACTCATGCCATCTGTCCTGGGCTGTCTGCACCAAGAGGGTGTGAACAGAGGGCAGACTTTCCTGGGAGACAAAAGTCAGCCATGTACACTAGTCCCCTCCACCAGGAAGCCTACAAAATCCACTGAACCAACCTTAGACACTGGGGACAGACACCAAAAACAATGGGAACTATGAACCTGCAGCCTACGAAAAGGAGACCCCAGACACAGTAAGTTAAGCAAAACGAGAAGACAGAGAAACTCACAGCAGTTGAAGGAGCAAGGCAAAAACCCGCAAGACCTAACAAATGAAGAGGAAATAGGCAGTCTACCTGAAAAAGAATTCAGAATAATGATAGTAAAGATGATCCAAAATCTTGGAAATACAATGGAGAAAATACAAGAAACGTTTAACAAAGACCTAGAAGAACTAAAGGGCAAACAAACAGTGGTGCACAACACAATAAATGCAATTAAAAATTCTCTAGAAAGGATCAATAGCAGAATAACTGAGGCAGAAGAACGGATAAGTGACCTGGAAGATAAAATAGTGGAAATAACTACTGTAGAGCAGAATAAAGAAAAAAGAATGAAAAGAATTGAGGACAGTCTCAGAGACCTCTGGGACAACACTAAACGCACCAACATTCGAATTATAGGGATACCAGAAGAAGAAAAGAAAAAGAAAGGGACTGAGAAAATATTTGAAGAGATTAGAGTGGAAAACTTCCCTAATATGGGAAAAGAAAGAGTTAATCAAGTCCAGGAAGCACAGAGAGTCCCATACAGGATAAATCAGAGGAGAAAAACGTCAAGACACATATTAATCAAACTATCAAAAATTAAGTACAAAGAAAAAATAGTAAAAGCAGCAAGGGAAAAACAACAAATAACACACAATGGAATCCCAATAAGGTAAACAGCTGATCTTTCAGCAGAAACCCTGCAAGCCAAAAGGGAGTGGCAGGACTTATTTAAAGTGATGGAGGAGAAAAACCTGCAACCAAGATTACTCTACCCAGCAAGGATTTCATTCAGATTTGACAGAGAAATTAAAACCTTTACAGACAAGCAAAACCTAAGAGAATTCAACACCATCAAACAAGCTTTACAACAAATGGTAAAGGAACTTCTCTAGGTAGGAAACACAAGTGAAGGAAAAGGCCTACAATAACGAAGCCAAAACAATTAAAGAAAATGATAATAGGAACATACATATCGATAATTACCTTAAATGTAAATGCATTAAATGCTCCAACCAAAAGACATAGCCTGCCTGAATGGATACAAAAACAAGACACCTATATATGCTGTCTAAAGAGACCCACTGCACACCTAGGGACACATACAGACTGAAAGTGAGGACATGGAAAAAGATATTCCATGCAAACTGAAATCAAAAGAAAGCTGGAGTAGCAATTCTCATATCAGACAAAATTGACTTTAAAACAAAGACCATTACAATAGAAAAAGAAGGACACTACATAATGATCAAGGGATCAATCCAAGAGGAAGACATAAAAACTGTAAATATTTATGCACGCAACATAGAAACACCTGAATACATAAGGCAAATACTAACAGCCATAAAAGGGGAAATCAACAGTAACAAAATCATAGTAGTGGATTTTAACAGCCCACTTTCACCAATGGGCAGATCATCCAAAATGAAAATAAATAAGGAAACACAGCTTTAAATGATACATTAAACAAGATGGACTTAATTGATATTTATAGGACATTCCATCAAAAAACAACAGAATACACATTCTTCTCAGGTGCTCATGGATCATTCTCTAGGATAGATCATACCTTGGGTCACAAATCAAGCTTTGGTAAATTTAAGAAAATTGAAAGTGTATCAAATATCTTGTCCAACCACAGTGATATGAGACACAAAATCAATTACAGGAAAAAATCTGTAAAAAATACAAACACATGGAGGCTAAACAATACACTATTTAATAACCAAGATATCACTGAAGAAATCAAAGAGGAAGTCAAAGAATACCTAGAAACAAATGACAATGAAAACACAACGACCCATAACCTATGGGATGCAGAAAACGCAGTTCTGAGAGGGAAGTTTATAGCAATACAATCCTACCTTAAGAAACAAGAAACATCTCAAATAAACAACCTAACGTTACACCTAAAGCAATTAGAGAAAGAAGAACCGGGCTTCCCTGGTGGCGCAGTGGTTGAGAATCCGCCTGCCGATGCAGGGGACACGGGTTTGTGCGCCCGTCCGGGAAGATCCCACATGCCGCAGAGCGGCTGGGCCCGTGAGCCATGGCTGCTGAGCCTGCGCGTCTAGAGCCTGTGCTCCTCAACGGGAGAGGCCACAACAGTGAGAGGCCCGCGTACCGCAAAAAAAAAAAAAAAAAGAAGAACCAAAAACCCCCAAAGTTAGCAAAAGAGAAGAAATCATAATGATCAGAGCAGAAATGAATGAAAAAGAAATGAAGGAAATGATAGCAAATATCAATAAAACTAAAAGCTGTTCTTTGAGAAGATAAAATTGATAAACCATTAGCCAGATTCATCATGAAAAAAAGG
Source organism: Neophocaena asiaeorientalis asiaeorientalis (assembly GCF_003031525.2). Taxonomy (NCBI): domain Eukaryota; kingdom Metazoa; phylum Chordata; class Mammalia; order Artiodactyla; family Phocoenidae; genus Neophocaena; species Neophocaena asiaeorientalis. The sequence goes on from NW_020174826.1 coordinate 96,955, forward strand.
GAGAAGACTCAAATCAATAGATTTAGAAATGGAAAAGGAGAAGTACCAACTGAAACTGCAGAAATACAAAGGATCAGGAGAGATTACTACATGCAACTATATGCCAATAAAATGGACAACCTGGAAGAAATGGACAAATTCTTAGAAATGCACAACATTCTGAGACTGAACCAGGAAGAAATAGAAAATATGAACAGACCAAACACAAGCACTGAAATTGAAACTGTGATTAAAAATCTTCCAACAAACAGAAGTCTGGGACCCGATGGCTTCAAAGGTGTATTTGATCAAACATTTGGAGAAGAGGTAACACCTATCCTTCTAAACTCTTCCAAAATATAGCAGAGGGAGGAACACTCCCAAACTCATTGTCACTCTGAAACCAAAACCAGAGATGTCACAAAGAAAGAAAACTACAGGCCAATATCACTGATGAACATAGATGCAAAAATCCTCAAGAAAATAGTAGCAAACAGAATCCACCAGCATATTAAAAGGATCATACACTATGATCAAGTGGGGTTTAATCCAGGAATGCAAGGATTCTTCAATATATGCAAATCAATCAATGTGATACACCATATTAACAAACTGAAGGAGAAAAAACATATGATCATCTCAATTGATGCAGAGAAAGCTTTCAACAAAATTCAACACCAATTTATGATAAAAACCCTGCAGAAAGTAGGCATACAGGGAACTTTTCTCAACATAATAAAGGCCATATATGACAAACCCACAGCCAACAGCATACTGAATGGTGAAAAATTGAAACCATTTCCACTATGATCAGGAACAAGGCAAGGTTGCCCACTCTCACCACTATTATTAAACATAGTTTTGCATGTTTGAGCCACAGCAATCACAGAAGAAAAATAAAAGGAATCCAAATGGGAAAAGAAGAAGTAAAGCTGTCACTTTTTGCAGATGATGTTACACTGTACATAGAGAATCCTAAAGATGCTACCAGAAAAGTACTAGAACTAATCAATGAATTTGGTAAAGTAGCAGGATACAAAATTAATACACAGAAATCTCTGTCATTCTTATTCACTAATGATGAAATATCTGAAAGAGAAATTAAGGAAACAGTCCCATTTACCGCTGCCACAAAAAGAGTAAAATATCTAGGAATATACCTACCTAAAGAGACAAAAGACCTGTATGCAGAAAAGTATTAGACACTGTTGCAAGAAACTAATGATGATACAAATAGATGGAAAGATATACCATGTTCTTTGATTGGAAGAATCAACATTGTGAAAATGACTCTACTACCCAAAGCAATCTACAGATTCAATGTAATCCGTATCAAACTACCACTGGCATTTGTCACAGAACTAGAACAAAAAAAAATCACAATTTGTATGGAAACACAAAAGACCCTGAATAGCCAAAGCAATGTTAAGAATGAAAAATGGAGCTGGAGGAATCAGACTCCATGACTTCAGACTATATTACAAAGCTACAGTAATCAAGACAGTATAGTACTGGCACAAAAATGGAAATATTGATCAATGGAAGAGGTTAGAAAGCCCAGAGATAAACCCATGCACATATGGTCACCGTATCTTTGATAAAGGAGGCAAGAACATACAGTGGAGAAAAGACAGCCTCTTCAATAAGTGGTGCTGGGAAAACTGGACAGCTACATGTAAAAGAATGAAATTAGAACACTCCCTAACACCATACACAAAAATAAACTCAAAATGGATTAAAGATCTAAATGTAAGGCCAGACACTATCGAACTCTTAGAGGAAAACATAGGTAGAACACTCTATGACATAAATCACAGCAAGGTCCTTTTTGACCCACCTCCTAGAGTAATGGAAATAAAACCAAAAATAACCAAGTGGGACCTAATGAAACTTAAAAGCTTTTGCACAGCAAAGGAAACCATAAATAAGACGAAAAGAGAACCCTTAGAATGGGAGAAAATATTTGCAAATGAAGCAACTGACAAAGGAATAACCTCCAAAATTTACAAGCAGCTCATGCAGTTCAATATCAAAAAAACAACAACCCAATCCAAAAATGGACAGAAGACCTAAATAGACATTTCTCCAAAGAAGATATACAGATCACCAACAAAAACATGAAAGCATGCTCAACATCATTAATCATTAGAGAAATGCAAATCAAAACTACAATGAGATATCATCTCACACCAGTCAGAATGGCCATCATCAAAAAATCTAGAAACAATAAATGCTGGAGAGGGTGTGGAGAAAAGGAAACTCTCTTGTACTGTTGGTGGGAATGTAAATTGATAAAGCCACTATGGAGAACAGTATGGTTGTTCCTTAAAAAATGAAAAATAGAACTACCATACAACCCAGCGATCCCACTACTGGGCATATACTTTGAGAAAATATGTCACTTTTTGCAGATGATGTTACACTGTACATAGAGAATCCTAAAGATGCTACCAGAAAAGTACTAGAACTAATCAATGAATTTGGTAAAGTAGCAGGATACAAAATTAATACACAGAAATCTCTGTCATTCTTATTCACTAATGATGAAATATCTGAAAGAGAAATTAAGGAAACAGTCCCATTTACCGCTGCCACAAAAAGAGTAAAATATCTAGGAATATACCTACCTAAAGAGACAAAAGACCTGTATGCAGAAAAGTATTAGACACTGTTGCAAGAAACTAATGATGATACAAATAGATGGAAAGATATACCATGTTCTTTGATTGGAAGAATCAACATTGTGAAAATGACTCTACTACCCAAAGCAATCTACAGATTCAATGTAATCCGTATCAAACTACCACTGGCATTTGTCACAGAACTAGAACAAAAAAAAATCACAATTTGTATGGAAACACAAAAGACCCTGAATAGCCAAAGCAATGTTAAGAATGAAAAATGGAGCTGGAGGAATCAGACTCCATGACTTCAGACTATATTACAAAGCTACAGTAATCAAGACAGTATAGTACTGGCACAAAAATGGAAATATTGATCAATGGAAGAGGTTAGAAAGCCCAGAGATAAACCCATGCACATATGGTCACCGTATCTTTGATAAAGGAGGCAAGAACAATGGGATAGGGACAGTGGAGGGATGGAGACGCAAGAGGGAAGAGATATGAGGACATATGTATATGTGTAACTCTTTCTCTTTTTAAAAAGCAGAAACTAACACACCACTGTAAAGCAATTATACTCCAATAAAGATGTTAAAAAAAAAAAAGCCATGTTGCTGTGGCTCAGAGCAAATATTTTCTAGCTGGCTCTATTTCACAACTTCTCACATCACATTGTGTCTTAAAAAAGGTGTGGAATATATATATGGAGTATATATATATGGAGGATATTTATGTACTTATGAAATAAAAAACAATTATATGCAATTATTTGAATTATTTTCCATAGCCAAACAATTGTTTTATGCAATTATTACATGTAAACAATTATTTGCCTCTAATGGGGACATACAAATCTTATTTAATGAAATAATTATAATATTTTACCTTCATTTCACTAACCAGTTTATTGACTGTAGTAAGAACTACTCCAAGACCAAAAATTTAAAAAGCTTACAAATTAAAACCACTCCTGATGTGGAAAAATCCCTTCTAATCTGAAACATTCCTCCTGATTCTGTTTTTAAGATCTGTAAACACCATATGTTGAGGGGACAGTATTATCGTGTTTTGACTTAAACTGTGGTCTGTTTCTCTTTCTTTCTTTTTCTTTTTTATTCTCCTGAGACTGACCTAATTGCTTCAAAAGACAAAAGACCAAGGACATTACAAGAGAAATAGGAATTGAATACTAACAATTCATCTACATATGGAATTACTTATATTATCATCAAAAAATGTTCACGCAGAGAATGGCCCAAGTGATGCTTTTACCATCTGATTTCTCAGTTAATGTAGAGTCCTGTGCTGCATTCCTACCCTGGAAAGACATGCAGTGAAGTAGATACATGGAAAGTTCTCTTACCCTGGCAAAATAGCAGTTACAATTGGCCAAAGAACAAGTTTTGCTGCTGAGAAGCTTGGGAAAAAATTTACAGACACTCAAATTCACAAGATCATGGATCCTTTTTCTCTGGAAATAATGTCAAATTTTATGGATTGCAAACCTCAATAAGAGTAAAAGTTTTTTAGGAAATTATTTTCTACCTAAATCTAGCTCCACGCCACTTTCTGCACCCCTCCCTCTCTCCTGATTTGATCCACCTCAGTCCCTCCTTACACTTATTCAGACTTGCTGTTTCAGGATATCCTTGGGTGATGAGTGAGAAAGGCTAACATTCGTGTAAAATGATCATCATGTTGATAAAACTGAATATGCGAGTTCAAGGGCTTAATATGCCACAACTCAAACAACCGTATTGTCAAACATATGTATTTTTTAAAGAATAAACTTTTTTTTTTTTTTTTTTTTTTTTTTTTTTGCGGTACGTGGACTTCTCACTGTTGTGGCCTCTCCCGCTGTGGAGCACAGGCTCTGGACGCGCAGGCTGAGCAGCCATGGCTCACGGGCCCAGTCGCTCCGCGGCATGTCGGATCTTCCTGGACCAGGGCAGAAACCCATGTCCCCTGCATCAGCAGGCGGACTCTCAACCACTGTGCCACCAGGGAAGCCCAAGAATAAACATTATTGACAGCAAGCGTATGCTTTATGAAACGGATAACATACAATCCAGCACTGTTACATCTCAGGACTAGTACACCGGGCTATACCTCAAACCCTATTCACTGACAGACAATAGAGTTCTTAGCTGTAACATTCAATAAGATTTATCATCCAGTAAAATCACCTTTGTCAAGTGCTGAGCCACAGATGACTGCTCACTAGCAGTGGAGGCCACACCTGTTGAGTCCATGAATAAAGATGAAAGTCTAAGACCTCTTAAATTCAGACCAGGCAAAGGAGAGTCCTTCATGATTCCACTCAGGAAAAAGCATGTGCCTGAAGCCATCTGATTTCACAGCTTGCAGGGCAATGCACACCCCATCCTGGAGATATTGATAGACATACGGGGCAGGATGAATCAGGATGCAAGCCTAATGTGCACCCCTCCCCATTTTCCACAGCCAAACAAGTACACCTCCTTTCTTCTGGGGGAAAAACAAATGGGTTTAGAACAGAAGAGAAATAAGGGGAGAATATTTCTCTCTCCTTTTGCTGTGGGAACTAGATAAGCAAACAATTGAAAGTAAACACTGTTTATTTGGCCCTGGATGCTTTCCAAGTAACATTTTTAGGAATTCTAATAATAACAGCTAATATTTTTGAGCATTTATCATGCATTAGGCACTTCTATAAGCATATGAATTAACTAATGTAATCCGCACAATGCTCCTAGTATTTATTATCTCCATATTCCCAAAGAGGAAACTGAGACTAAAAGAGAATTACACAGAAAGTATGTGATGTGTTTATGTTTAAACCTTACACTGAGGTTAGAGTCTGCATTATTAACCATTATTTTATAGGGATGTCTTTGAATAAGCACTTTATGTACATCATCTTATTAAATCTCAACAATGTTATGAAGTGACTACTGTTGTTTTCCTACTTTACAGATTAAACTACTGACGCCTGGAGAGGTTAAAGAACTTGCTTAAGAAAACACATCTGTACACTTCTGGAGCTGGGGTCCAAACCCACACAGTTGACCAGAGATAGCTCTCTTAACATCCTTGCAATATGCTCAATGCTTCTGATCAACCATTGTCAGCAGGGACTGCATCTCTGTGGTCTTCTGCTTACCTCCTCCCCTTGCCTTCAGCATTGCCATATCCACCCCTGTCCTAGGATGAGGTCACGTGAGCACAATTGACTACACTAGCTCCAGGGTCACTCATTTCACCATTCCTAAGCTCCAGGTCATGGCAGGCTGCATTTTCAAATCACATAATAATTATACTTTAGGACTGATATTAAAACTGTGGCTGGTATTTCTATCTATGTTTGCCCTTTTGACAGAAAAGACCTATGCAAAAAGAATGCATTTTCAAACGTCAAAATATACTTCAAAAAGAGCTTGAATACTTAGACTTTCAGTCTGACTAGGTGCCTTTAGAAGGCAAACTATCTTTTGTTCAATATACATTTGATGTGAAGAAGCAAGAGTTAGAATATATTTCCCCTGGAGTCTATAAAAATCACATAGCTTGCAATAGAACATCATAAATTTACTTGAGCCCTTTCAGATATTGAAACTAAATATATCAAATATAAAATATGTTCACATATCCTTAACCTGCACATGTTTATGGTAGTTGGTCTCTGTGGAATTTCTCTTCTCGTTGTATAATGACTGTAAATGCTTTGAGAGGCAGGGAGAGAAGGAACATTCCTTTCAATATCTCCAAATGATAAAAGATAGACATCTTTTGTTTGATGAGAACTATGGGCAAAATAACCATTTAAAGGATATATAAAAAGAGAGCACAGAGCAAAGTACAATTGAACAAAACCAGACCCTGAGTCTCTTTGACAGAGAGAGTCCAGATATAGCACAGATGGATCCAGAAAAAGGCCAGCGTCATTAGACTTTTAAAATGAGGGATGCAATCTTTGATAGGAGGTGGGGGAAAAAAAAAGCTTTCTTGGCTGTTGTCCACTTTGGAAGTCTTTATCAAAGAATAAGAGGAGTTTCTTTTTGATAATGGCCTCTTAGATAGAGTTAATCCTTCAATTTTGGATTCCCCCTGTTGTCTCTTGCCAGCTACGAATACTTAAAACAACTCCGAGATTCCTAATGTCTATGTAAGTGCAACTGCAAACACTGAATAAGGTGTGAACATTTCACTGCATTATAAAATATTTTTACCAATATTGTCTTGAAAATCCAAATGTGGACTTTAGCATTTCTCTGAATAATGTCAAACAGGAATTTTTGTTTAGAAAATTTTCAGATTTGTGAAAGTTTCAGGGAGAGAGAAAGGGAATCCCTACTTTCATGGTTTCCAGTGATATTCTGGCAGAGGATAGAAGGGTTCTAGCTTTTGAGATGATAGCAGGAACCATTGCCCTGAAAAATCAGAGACACCTGACCCAAAAGGTATCCTGGGTTAGTGGAGAGAGTATTAAACAGAGAATCAAAATTATAGATTTTCACCGGAGCCTGCCACAAAGTTAAGTTGCCTATCCTGGATCTCAGCTATTAAACTGGGTAAGCTCTGGGGGCCTCTTCCAAAAGTCTAAGCTATAAATTTATTGTTGTTGTTAGTAGCTCTTATTATTATTATCATTTTTATTATAACCCACTTTGTACAAAAAGTGTTTGAGGTCATGGCTTGAAAAAACAGACAACTTGCAACTAGATACAATAAGTAGATAAATGGGTCCAAGGAAGGGTAGAATAGTTAAAATAAAGATTAGTGTCATGCCCCTAATATTGATATTAAGGTGGTCTGAAGTACTGGCTACAGGTTGTATGCAGAAAAAGTTCTTGGTCCACTTGAACTTTTATGCCCATGGGTGACTGAGTTCCCAAAGTCCAATTCTATAGAGCACAAGTATACCCGTTTATTTTGAACTATTTTCAAATGAACCATTGCCAACTGTTTGTGGTAGCTACAAAGTTTCAGTGAGGGCTTCCCTGGTGGTGCAGTGGTTGAGAGTCCGCCTGCTGATGCAGGGAACACGGGTTCGTGCCCCGGTCCGGGAGGATCCCACATGCCGCGGAGCGGCTGGGCCCGTGACCCATGGCTGCTGAGCCTGCGCGTCCGGAGCCTGTGCTCTGCAATGGGAGAGGCCACAACAGTGAGAGGCCCGCGTACCGCAAGAAAAAAAAAAAAAAAGTCAGATAAATAAAAAGTTTCAGTGAAATACACACAGGTTAATTTAAAACAATTCAGCTTCTTATAAAAATCAGATAAAGATTAGTGAGAAAAACATAACCCAGGAACATGGAATGATTTGATTCCATGTGGAGAACTGACAGATACTTGCTAATTAAATATTAGAGTCCACCTGTCAAAAATGATTATTTTGGTCTTAGAATAATTGATTTTGTCTCACTCTTTTTTTATGAAAATCACATGGAAACCCAACTACTGTTTGTAAATTGGCCTTTGTACTTGTACACAGAGGGCAAGGAGACTTTAAAGAAAGATGCAGACCACTCCAGGTTGGTAGGTAGCAGGTTTAACAACCAAGGGAACTTACTTAGGAGGGTGTCTTGGGTGGCTGAGTAGATTCCTGCACATGTGCACCAGAATCTTAAAGTTTATATAGAAGCCTTAGCTAGGTTCAGTCACCTATACTGTTCAGATAGCCTCAAAAACACTTTACTCTCTGAACTGTGTCCTTGGGGCAGCTTCTAGCGTGGGGAAGGCAAGTGGAACACACATCCCAAGGGCGGAAAGGGAGTGAGGAGACTCATTGCCTGGATCCAGTTTGCCGGTCAACCTGATGATCATGTCCTGTCGATGACCTCCTCCAACAACTACTCTTTTTATCACTATGCTTAGCTACCTAGGATGGTCATTGTCTTTGAGCCAGCATATAACTACAGGTACAATGAAGGAGACATTTGTCTAGTTGATCAGAACAAACCTGATGAGAACTGAAATGACAGATTGTGGTACAAGATCACTCGATTATCCATCTGAAAACAGTGAAATAGAGAAGAATGTTTAGCTCTTTATATTTGGTAGTACATGGCCATAGTTCCTACTTCTTAAGTATTGCCTTCAAATCATTAAGGTACAAGGCAAAGAGAAGGAGGCCAAAACCCATCACCATTTTACATATCTCAATCTAAACAAATGATACAAATGAACTTATTTACAAAACAGAAATAGACTCACAGACTTTGAAAACAAACTTATGGTTACCAAAGGGGAAAGGTTGGGGGAGGGATAAAGTAGGAGTTTGGGGTTAACATATACACACTACTATATATAAAATAATCAACAAGGACCTACTGTACAGCACTGGGAAATCTACTCAATATTTTGTAATAACCTATATGGGAAAAGAATCTAAAGAAGAATGGTTATATGTATATGTATAACTGAATCACTTTACAAACTAAATGACATTGTAAATAAACTATAATTCAATATAAAATAAAAATGAAATTAAATTTAAAAAATTTGATATTCTGTCTGTACATTAATAACAATGAATCTAGGTAAATTCATACATGATCAGTTTCTGTCCACAGTCAAAGGCTAAGTAGATACCAGCTGAAGAATTGTCAATCTTCACTACACCTCTGAATTTCTCAAAATATGATGGAGTGTGTCACAATCATCAATTGTTGGAAGAGCCCACCTGCTCCTTGTGTGGAATATTGGCCAAAACTTAACAATTTGTGAAAAAAAAAAAAAAACTGACATGAAGTTAGAAAAAAGTGTTTAACTAACCAATGTGTTCATAATTTGCTGAGGCTATAGGGTTTTCTTTTCTTTTTCTTTAGTTTTATTGAGATATTATTACATATAGCACAGTAAAAGTTTAAGGTGTACAACATAATGACCTGAATTACAAATATTGCAAAATGATTACCACAGTACGTTTAGCAAACATCCATCTCCTTATATAGTTACAAAATTTTTCCCCTTGTGTTAAGAACTTTTAGGGTTTACTCTTAGCAACTTTCAAATATACCATACAGCAGCGTTAACTATAGTCATCATGTTGTACTTTACATCCCTAATTTTAATTTATCTTACAACTGGAAGTTTGTACCTCTCAACTACGTTCATTCAATTACCCCAGCCTTTGGTAAGAACAAATATATCTCTTTTTCTATGAGTTTTTTTGTTTGTTTTTTTAGATTTTATGTATAAGTGAGGTGAAACAGTATTTGTCTATCTGTCTGGCTTATTTCATTTAGCATAGTGTGCTCAAGATCCATCCATGTTTTTGCAAGTGGCAGGATTTCCTTCTTTTCTTAGGAATTCCTGCAAATGGCAGGATTTCCTTCTTTTCTTATATTATCCATATGTCCATATCCATATATATACTTATACACATATATGCCTACAGTAAGTCCCCTACATATGAATGAGTTCTGAGAGCATGTTCGTAAGTCCAATTTGTTCGTAAGTCCAACAAAGTTAGTGTAGGTACCCAACCAACACAATCGGCTGTATAGTACTGTACTGTAATAGGTTTATAATACTTTTCTCACAAATAATACATAAAAAACAAACACCAAAAAATAAAGAAAACATTTTTAATCTTACAGTACAATATCTTGAGAAGTACGGTAGTACAGTACAACAGCTGACATACAGGGGCTGGCATCAAGTGAACAAGAAAGAAGAGCTACTGACTGGAGGAGAGAGAGGAGGTGGGAAATGGTAGAGCTGAAGGATTATTAACAATAGGAGATGGAGGGCAAGGTGCAATTTCACTCATGCCTGACATTGAAGGCACAGGTTCTAGTTCCTTACTGGATTCGATTCTATCTACCCTCTTGAAAAAATGATCCAGGGATATCTGGGTAGTAGCTCTGTAAGCTTCGTATACTGTTCTACATTTGAGTCCTGTGCCTCAAAAACTAACAGTGCCTCCTCAAATAAAGAAAATCCCCTTGCCATTTCCTGCATCATGAATCTATTCAGTTCTTCTGTTACTTCTTCCTCTTGTCTCTCTTTGCTCTTTCTCTGGGTCTCCAATTCCATCAGGTCTTCATTAGTAAGCTCCTCGTGTTACGTGGCAGGGAGTTCAATGAAGTCGTCCTCTTGCAGATCTAGCTCCATCTTCTTGCTGAGGATCACTAAGTTGCAGAAGACCTCTTTGGACTCCTCATCCACCTTCTCAAATCCACAAAAATCATGAACAAACTGCAGGCAAAGGTTCTTCCAAGCTGAATTCATGGTGACAGCTGTAACCTCATACCAAGCAAAGCCAATGTTTTTTATGACCTCATAGATGTTACAGTCCTTACAAAATTTTTGCAAGGTTGCTCCTCATTTGTCACTCTCCTTTACTGCTTGACAAAAAGTGTGACATAAATAATACTTCTTGAAAGTAGCTATAATAACTCCCTGGCCCATAGGCTGGGTGAGCAACATAGTATTTGGTGGCAGATGCACTACTTTGATATTGGGATGAAAGTTGTCCATGAATGGAGGGTGACCCAGAGCACTGTTGAGCAGCAAAAGAATGTTGAATGGGACTTCCTCCTCCAAGCAATATTTCTCTACCTCCAGGATAAAGTGGTGGAAAAACCATCCCTGGAAAAGGGCCTGTGTAACACAGGCTTTGGGGTTACTCTTACAATGTACCAAGAACTAGTTTCTTTTTTGTTAATTAACTTTTATTGGAATATAGTTCCTTTACAATGTTGTGTTACTTTCTACTGTACAGCAAAGTGAATCAGCTATATGTACACATATATCCCCTCTTTTTGGATTTCCTTCCCATTTACGTCACCACAGAGCATTGAGTAGATTTCCCTGAGCTATACATATGTTCTCATTTGTTATCTATTTCATACATGGTATCTGTAGTGTATATATGTCAATCCCAATTTCCCAATTCATCCCACTCACCCCGTTTTCCGCCTTGGTATCCATATGTCTGATCTCTACATCTGTGTCTCTACTTCTGCTTTGCAAAAAGATCATCTATACAATTTTTCTAGATTCCACATATATGCATTAATATACGATATTTGTTTTCTCTTTCTGACTTACTCCACCCTGTACGACACTCTCTAGGTCCATCCACATGACCCAATTTTGTTCCTTTTTATGGCTGAGTATATTCCACTGTATATATGTATCATATCTTCTTTATCCATTCATCTGTCAATGGACATTTAGGTTGCTTCCATGTCCTGGCTATTGTAAATAGTGCTGCTATATACTTCCAAATGCAACTGTCTTTTTGAATTATGTTTTTCTCTGGGTATATGCCCAGCAGCAGGATTGCTGGGTCATATGGTAGTTGTATTTTTAGTTTTTTAAGGAAATTCCATACAGTTTTCCATAGTGGCTATATCAATTTACATTCCCACCAACAGTGCAAGAGGGTTCTCTTTTCTCCACACCCTCTCCATCATTTATTATTTGTAGATTTTTTTTTGATGATGGCCATTCTGACCAGTGTGTGGTGATACCTCATTGTAGTTTTGATTAGCATTTCTCTAGTAATTAGTGATGTTGAGAATCTTTTAATGTGTTTGTTGGCAATCTATATGTCTTCTTTGGAGAAATGTCTGTTTAGGTCTTCTGCCCAGTTTTTGACTGTGTTGTTTGACTTTTTGATATTGAGCCGCATGAGCTGTTTGTATATTTTGGAGATTAAGCCTTTGTCAGTTGCTTCATTTGCAAATATTTTCTCCCATTCTGAGGATTGCTTTTCATCTTGTTTATAGTTTCCTTTGTTGTGCAAAAGATTTGAAGTTTCATTAGGTCCCATTTCTTTATTTATTTTTATTTCCATTACTCTAGAAGGTGGGTCAAAAAAGATGTTGTTGTGATATATGTCAAAGGGTGTTCTGCCTATGTTTTCCTCTAAGAATTTTATAGTGTCTGGCCTTACATTTAGGTCTTTAATCCATCTTGAGGTTATTTTTGTGGATGGTGTTAGAGAAAGTTCTAATTTCATTCTTTTACAGGTAGCTGTCCAGTTTTCCCAGCACCACTTATTGAAGAGACTATCCTTTCTCCATTATATATCCTTGCCTCCTTTGTCATAGATTAGTTGACCATAGGTGCATGGGTTTATCTCTGGGCTTCCTATCCTGTTCCATTGATCTATATTTCTGTTTTTGTGCCAGTACCATATTGTCTTGATTACTGTAGCTTTGTAGTACAGTCTGAAGTCAGGGAGTCTGATTCCTCCAGCTCCGTTTTTTTCCCTCAAGACCTCTTTGGCTATTCGGTGTCTTTTTTGTCTCCATACAAATTTTAAGATTTTTTGTTCTAGTTCTGTAAAAAATGCCATTGGTAATTTCATAGGGATTGCATTAAGTAGTAGATTGTAGATTGCTTTAGGTAGTATAGTCATTTCAAAATATTGATTCTTCCAATCCAAGAATGCAGTATATCTCTCCATCTGTTTGTGTTGTCTTTGATTTCTTTCATCAGTATCTTATAGTTTTCTACACACAGATCTTTTGCCTCCTTAGGTAGGTTTTATTCCTAGGTATTTTATTCTTTTTGTTGCAACCAAGAACTGGTTTCATATTTCCTTTGATACAGCTTGATCTCTTATTTCATAATCAGTATTTTACTTGAACTTGCTCCCAATGCAATTATTACATGAGTTTCCAATGAGTTGATTTTCTTACAAATCTGGTGTCTCAGAGAAAATTGTTTTGTATTAAAAATGTTTGTGTAGGGCTTACCTGGTGGCACAGTGATTAAGAGTCTGCCTGCCAATGCAGGAGACACAGAGACGAGCCCTGGGCCAGGAAGATCCAACATGCCATGGAGCAACTAAGCCTGTGCTCCACAACTAGTGAGCCTACGCTCTAGGGCCCACAAGCCACAACTACTGAAGCCCACGTGCCTAGAGCCTGTGCTCTGCAACAAGAGAAGCCACCACAATGAGAGGTCTGTGTGCCACAACAGAGAGTAGTCCCCACTCACTGCAACTAGAGAAAGCCTGCGTGCAGCAATGAAGACTCAATGCAGCCGGAGAGAGAAAGAAAGAAAGAAAGAAAGAAAGAAAGAAAGAAAGAAAGAAAGAAAGAAAGAAAGAAAGAAAATTAACAACAACAACAAAAGAAAAGTGTTGGTGTAGATCAACTGTTTGCCTTTCAGCAACTGTTTGGCAAAGCTCTCACATTCTGATTCTCCTCAGAGCAGTCTCAAGAGGGGACTATGTCTTGCACAAGCTTTGTCCTTAGGGATATTAGGGCCTGACTCAACAGGCCAAAACCTGAGAGATGATGTCTTTAAAGTATGTGTCAGAATACCCTTCAAGAAAAGAAAAATAAAACAAATAAAAATCTCTAATACATCTGAAAATGATATACTCTACTGTACTTTCCATCTGGTGAGTGAAAGAACAAATTACATTATTGATTAACATATTTCATAGATGGATTTTTATCTGTTCAGTACTTCTAGAGAAGGTTGCTAATATACAGTTCTGTATCAAAAAGCTGAAATCAGCAGAAATTGCACTTAATTGATCACAGATGCCACTTTTTAGGATATCCTTGTAGGAAACATGGATTTCATGTACCTTTCTCTGAAGAGCACTCAGCCTTTTGCCAACTAACAGAATGAACCAAGAGAAGTATATTTGGTAATGTCATAATCTTTCTCCACTAGAAAAGTTGCCATCACTTCTACAGTTCTAGAAATCTAAAATCACAAAGTACCAATCTACAAACAAAGTCTTTTCAAGACTTCTCAGTGCTTTACTCACAAGTACAAGTACACATTTTGTTTTGTTTTGTTTTGTTTCTAGAGACATCCGATCCCTCAGGCCCTCTCCTTTCTCCCTTTCTGCCCACTTCATTCTCTAGTGGCCTTGATGGTTCAGTCATTCTACCACTTTTCTCATTTCATGACCAGCACACTAGATCTCCTACATTTTTCCCTCAGATGCCCTGCAAACTCTCAATTATGGATCAGTCCATACATATGCCAAATTTTTAAATTCTGGAGCTGCTTTTTCATAAATTTCTCCTGTGCCTGGATACCTTTTATAAAGTATTTTCATCCATAAAACTATGGTATTTCATACTCAGCTCAGATGATCCCTTATCCTGAATCCTGACTTCTTCACTTACTCTGCAGTTCATAAATCTCCTGTTTGCTTCCTTAGCACCAAAGCACAATTTCACCCTGTATCAACAGTATTTGTCTGTCTTATCTGCCTGTAGATTATGTGATTTTTTTAGGCAAAGGTCAATGTCCAATCCGTTTTATATCCTCAGAATCTACCCAGGAGTATGCCACATTCTCAGAAGTGTTTATTGAACAAATAAATGAAAAACTTTTTAAGAGTCTGAGAACATGATGAGATAAGTGCTCTCAAAGCACTCATGTATGTCTTTCTCTGGGGAAAAGGCAAAGATTGCAAATAAGAACAGAATATGAAGATCTAGTTAAGAGTAGTAGCTAACTACTAGGAATGCAAAAACACTGTAATGTAACATTCAAGAATATGGATTTTGGAGCCAGGGTTCAAATCCTCATTCTCTCTGGTCTTTGAAGAGGTTTATTTTCTCTTCCTTCAGCAAAAGAAAAGCTATTTTAAAATACTTATATGAAAAAGTGCCCAGCAAAATTCAAACCTGTTAATGTATCTTGATTAGTTTATTCATATGTCAAAGTTATGACTTTTTTGAGACATATGATGAGTACATAAAACCTCTAGTCTCTAAAGAAATGCACCCTCAGGTATTTGGGACACAGGTATTATAAATTAAATGATCTTCATTGCTGCTAATCAGAATCAATACAAATCTGATGAGTTAACTACCTGCACCAGTCAGTTGTGGCCACATCAACTTGTAAACCTGAGTCAGGGAAGGACATTTCACAAGTGGCTTAGCAAAAGGCCTGGTGCTCTCAAATCAAGCAAGATGGCTAGTGTCTTCCTGAAAAATATTACTGTATTGCAACTGATAGAAAGATTGTCTTCACAATCTGAGGCAAATTGCAAAATAACTAAAATATAGTTTTCATGAAATACAGAAAACAATAAACAGAAGATTTTGTATGCCTTTTGAGAACTGCCCAAGATAGAAGCATCCTGAGGCTAATAAACACTGTGTGTGATAGTAACATGGTTACTATTGTAGGCATTATTAAATGGGAAGTAGAGTGTATAGCTAGCTAATGTGAATATATTCTTGCTTGCTCCTGTGCATATTTTTCACTGCAAATTTAAAAATATACTGCAGTCTTTGTATAATATTGCTTTGAGGTTTTATAGATCTATTTTCATATCCTGACTTTCTGGGTAACTTTGGACCGGATTATTTAATCTCCCAGATACTCAGTTTCTTCATCTGGAAAGCAGAGATAAAACACCTTCCTCAGCGTAATTATGGAAAGTTAATTAGCAATACATCAAAAGCACTTTCTGCAGTGACTAGCATTTGGGTAATTCCCAGAAATGTCTTCAGCCATGGGTGACCCTTTTCTTGGTCTGACATCAGGCACATAAACAAACGTATGTATGTTCATGTGACATAATGCAAATAAACAATTGTGTCTATGTGACATCATACCAATAAATAAGACTTTGTTTAGAAATGGCACCATTGACAATTATTCTTGATTGATTTGTATAAATAAAATTGTTCACTGAAATAAATCATTTAACTATGGGTCCATGCTATTCTTTAGGCACCAGGACCCCCAGTATTATAGACATGATGGGAACTCAATAAAATATAAACTTTCCTTGAGTTATTGCTCAGTCAGCCTCTGGATCACTAGTCAAGAAAATAAAAATATTAGTTTATACCTTCATGTTCAGAATTTCCACCCTGTGTCTTAAATGGAAAACCAGACTTTTATGAATGTTGGAAAAATTTGTTTAAATGAGGCAAGGTACAATTTATCCTTCATTGGAAATATATTGATTGCCACTAAGCCTGGGTCTTTTACATCCTAGCCAGGTGGGTAATGAATTAAATATAGAAAATAGTCATTAAGAGACTTCATAGAACACTAAGAGAACAAGTTCTGGAGTAAGTTTGTAAGGAGTCAGCTTCTCTATTTCCTTCTCTTAGTTAGTTCCATGATGTTGAGCAAGATATTTCATCTTACTGTGAAATGGGGATGGTAACAGCTATAGCCTTATCAGAGAAGAAGAATGGTGCCAAGAAGAGGGATGAGAGTGTCAGATGGTGAGGGGTAATGAGAGAATTTTAAATAATGTGGTCAAGGAAGGCCTTACCGAGAAAGTGATTAAGATCTGAAAGGGGATGGAGAGTGGAGAGGAGGTGTCTCAGGAAAGAGGGTACCAGGCAAAAGGATCGTAGAAGGTTAAAGGGCCCTGAGGAGAGAGCATGCCCTGTAAGACAGGGAAGCATAGTGAGCAGTGTGAGATGAATTCACATAGAGTGTGGAAGAAGTGTGTGAGGCCATTATAGTGACTTTGAGCAAGGAAGGCATTGGACGGTGCTATGGGTTGAATTGTGTCCCCCAAAAGATAAATTGAAGTCCTATCCACCAGTAGGAATGTGAATATGATCTTATTTGAAAATAGGGTCCTTGCAGATGTAATCAAGCTAAAATGAGGTCATACTGGATTAAGGTGTGCCCTAATTTAATGACTGATGTCCTTGTAAGAAGAGGGAAATTTGGACACAAATACATAGAGAGGGAAACAACATGTGAAGATAGGAGCAGAGATTGGAGTAATGTATCAACAAGTCAAGGAATACCAAGGATTGCCAGAAACCACCAGAAACTAGGAAGAGGTAAGGAAGGATCCTCTCTTAGAGCTTTCAGAGAGAGCCTGACCCTGCTGACACATTGATTTTGGACTTCTAGCTTCCAGAACTGTGGGGCAATAAATTTCTGTGGTTTTAATTTCTTTTTTTGTTCGGGTGATCAGTGCTCATTTGGAATTTCACCATCTGTTTGCAGTCAGATGGTGGCTGGGCTGGAGTCATATGAAAGCTCGACTGGGCTGGATATCCCAGACAGCTTCTTCACTTGCACATTTGGCATTTGGTCTGGGATGGCTGGAACAGCTCAAGCTGTTCAGCCTCTCTCCCACCATGTGGCCTCTCACATGGCCATCTTAGCTTCCTCAGAGCATGGAAATCTTAGGGTAGTCACTCTTACATGGCAAGTGTCTTCCATTTAAACAAATGTTCCAAAGAGACCCTAGTAGAAGCTGCAAGACTTTTTAGGTACTGGCCTCAGATGTCATGCAGCGTCACTTTTACTGTATTCTATTGGTCAGTCACAGGGTGAGCCTGATGAGTCATAAGATCAGCCTAGACTCAAGGGGAGGGGATCATGCATAGATTTGCATACCAGGAGGTGTGGTTCATCAGTGTGACCATCATCAGAGAATAGCTATCACAGTGGTATCCTCACTAAGAGTTACTGAAACAGTCAACATCTCTTGTTTCCTCCTCAGTTTTATCCAAGCAAAATACATACATATTTCAGATTAGATATGATTAAGTTCTTGTGCTTTCATAAATCTAGGAATACCCCTAGATAATGAAAATGTGGAATCCTAGAGCTAGAATCTTAAAAGCCTATAGAACTAGAATCCTAGAACTCACATAGATCAATCCTATACCTTTTAGGCAATTTAGAAGAAACCTTTCATGGAAGGTGTGGAGATAAGGGAACCCTCCTACACAGTTGGTGGGAATATAAATTAGTACTGCTACTGTGGATAACAGTATGGAGGTTCCTTATAAAGCTAAACATAGAGCTACCATATGATCCAGCAATCCCACTCCTGGGCACATATCCAGAGAAAACCATAATTTGAACAGACAAATGTACCTCAATAGTCATTGCAGCACTATTTACAATAGCTAGGACACAGAAGCAACCTAAATGTCTATCAACAGATAAATGGATAAAGAAGATGTGGTACATATGTACAATGGAATATTTCTCAAGTATCAAAAAGAATAAAATAATGTCATTTTCAGCAACATGGATGGACCTAGAGATTGTCATACTGAGTGAAGTAAGTCAGATAGAGAAAGACAAATACCATATTGCTTATATAAGTAATCTAAAAAAAATGGTACAAATGAACTTATTTACAAAACAGAAATAGAGTCACAGATGTAGAAAACAAACTTATGGCTACCAAGGGGAGAAGAGAGGAAGGATAAATTGGGAGATTGGGATTGACACATACACACCACTATATAAAAAATGGTTAACTAATAAGGACCTGCTGTATAGCACAGGGCATTCAACTCAATACTCTGCAATGACCTATATGGGAAAAGAATCTAAAAAAGAGTGTATATATGTATATGTGTAACTGATTCACTTTGCTGTACACCTGAAACTAACACAATATTGTAAATCAACTACACTCTAACAAAGATTAAAAAAAAGAAGAAGAAACCTTTTATGGAATAATGACATTGCAGTAAGTTCAGTGCTTTTTTCCTACTGACTTTATTGTAAAACTGGAGAGTCATTTAATTGGAAAATACTTGCCATAAAAGTGAAGAAATCATAATAAAGAATATGGAATCATAAAACACATATACATATATATACATATCATATTATATATGTATATATTATAACTTCTTACAGAACACTTAACAATAACATCAAATTGTAACACTTAAGAACTAATCTAGACCTCCAAATAAACCTCACTCATTTTGCTTATTGTAGCAATCTTTTAGACTGAGAAAAGTGACTGTTTTTCAACAATTCTAAACAAACTTAAACCTAACTTTACATTTTAGTTTGTCATTTTAACTTTTGTAAAACTTTCTTATAATTTGAGCCTACTAGTATCTTTCTGGATGGCTTTACTTAGTATAACCTTGTTGTTAATAATAGAATTCTAGGATAGAAAGAAATATTACTACAAAAAGCGAGGATCCAAAATGTCTACATCTGGGTTAGTGATGGTGATCCCATTTGCCAGTTGACTAAAGAGAACAACATAATGGATGCTGAGATACTACACTGCCTGGGAAGAGTAAAGTATACCTCAAATACAAAATCAGTAGTTTATTATTTTGAAGATTCTTTTCTCAAATTAAATATATATATTACAGATTATTACTGTAATGATTCACTAAGTACATCACTTTACAGATGATGACATGTCTTCACTGTCAGGATTTTAAAGCGCTATCGGCCAAGGTGTTAATGGTTTTCATATTGTAGCTGATTGCTATGTTTTAGGTAAGCATATAGGGTAGAGAGTACCACTAGTAGATCAGCAGACCCTGCTTGTCCCTATCTTTAGTGACTACTCCTTTTTTTTTCTTTTGAATTTTATTTTTTCATACAGCAGGTTCTTATTAGTTATCCATTTTATACATATTAGTATATACATGTCAGTCCCAATCTTCCAATTCATCACACCACCTCCACCCCCCACCACTTTTCCCCCTTGGTGTCCATATGTTTGTTCTCTACATCTGTGTCTCAATTTCTGCCCTGCAAACCAGTTCATCTGTACCATTTTTCAAGGTTCCACATATATGCGTTAATATACGATATTTGTTTTTCTCTTTCTGACTTACTTCACTCTGTATGACAGTCTCTAGATCCATCCACGTCCCTACAAAAGATCCAGTTTCATTCCTTTTTATGGCTGAGTAATATTCCATTGTTTATATATACCACATCTTCTTTTGCGATTCATCTATCGATGGGCATTTAGGTTGCTTTCATGTCCTGGCTATTGTAAATAGTGCTGCAATGAACATTGGCGTGCATGTGTCTTTTTGAATTATTGTTTTCTCTAGGTATATGCCCAGTAGTGAGATGGCTGGGTAATATAGTAATTCTGTTTTTAGTTTTTTAAAGAACCTCTATATTGTTCTCCAGAGGGAGAACTTACATTCCCACCAATAGTGCAAGAGTGTTCCCTTTTCTCCACACATTTTCCAGCATTGGTTGTTTGTAGATTTTCTGATGAAATCCATTCTAACTGGTGTGAGTTGATACCTCATTGTAGTTTTGATTTGCAGTTCTCTAATAATTAGTGATGTTGAGCAATTTTCATGTGATTCTTGGCCATCTGTATGTCTTCTTTGGAGAAATGTCTATTTAGGTCTTCTGCCCACTTTTGGATTGGGTTGTTTGTATTTTTAATATTGAGCTTCATGAGCTATTTATATATTTTGGAGGTTAATCCTTTGTCCATTGATTTGTTGGCAAATATTTTCTCCCATTCTGAGGATTGCCTTTTCGTCTTGTTTGTAGTTTCCTTTGCTTTGCAAAAGCTTTTAAGTTGCATTAGGTCCCATTTGTTTATTTTTGTTTTCATTTCCATTACTCTAGGAGGTGGATCAAAAAGATATGCTGTGTTTTATGTCAAAGAGTATTCTTCCTATGTTTTCCTCTAAGAGTTTTATAGTGCCTGGACTTACATTTAGGTCTCTAATCTGTTTTGAGTTTATTTTTGTGTATTGTGTCAGGGAGAGTTCTAATTTCATTCTTTTACATGTAGCTGTCCAGTTTTCTCAGCACCACTTATTGAAGAGACTGTCATTTCTCTATTGTATATCCTTGCCTCCTTTATCATAGATTAGTTGACCATAGGTGTGTGGGTTTATCTCTGGGCTTCCTATGCTATTCCACTGACCTATATTTCTGTTTTTGTGCCAGTACCATATTGTCTTGATTACTGTAGCTTTGCAGTATAGTCTGAAGTCAGGGAGTCTGATTCCTCCACCTCCATTTTTGTCCCTCAAGACCTCTTTGGCTATTTGGGATCTTTTTTTGTCTCTCTATAAATTTTAAGATTTTTTGTTCTAGTTTTGTAAAAGATTCCACTGGTAATTTCATAGGGATTACACTGAATCTGTAGATTGAATTAAGTAGTATAATCATTTCACAATATTGATTCTTCCAATCCAAGAACATGGTATATCTCTCCATCTGTTTGTATCATCTTTGATTTCTTTCATCAGTGTCTTATAGTTTTCAGTATACAGGTCTTTTTTCTCCCTAGATAGGTATATTCCTAAATATTTTATCCTTCTTGTTGCAGTGGTAAATGGGACTGTTTTCTTAATTTCTCTTTCAGATTTTTCATCATTAGTGTATAGGAATGCAAGAGATTTCTGTGCATCAATTTTGTGTCCTGCAACTTTACCAAATTCATTGATTAGCTCTAGAGTTTTCTGGTGGCATCTTTAGGATTCTCCATGTATAGTATAATGTCATTTTCACAGTGACATTTTCACTTCTCCTTTTCCAATTTTTATTCCTTTTATTTCTTTTTCTTCTCCAATTGCTGTGGCTAGGACTTCCAAAACTGGGTTGAATGATAATGATGAGAGTGGATATCCTTGCCTTGTTCCTGATCATAGGGGAAATACTTTCAGTTTTTTACCCTTGAGAATGATGTTTGCTGTGCGTTTCTCATATATGGCCTTTATTATGTTGACGTAGGTTCCCCCTATGCCCACTTTCTGGAGAGTTTTTATCATAAATGTGTGTTGAAGTTGGTCGAAAGCGTTTTCTGCATCTATTGAGATGATCATATGGTTTTTATTCTTCAGTTTGTTAATATGGTGTATCACATTGCTTTGTGTATATTGAAGAATCCTTGCACCCCTGGGATAAATCCCCCTTGATCATGGTGTATGATCCTTTTAATGTGTTGTCGGATCTGTTTGCTAGTATTTTCTTGAGGATTTTGCATGTATATTCATCAGTGATATTGGTCTCTAATTTTCTTTTTTTTTTTTTTAGAATCTTTGTCTGCTTTTTGTATCAGGTTGATGGTGGCCTCATAAAATGAGTTTGTGAGTGTTCCTTCCTCTGCAATTTTCTGGAAGAGTTTGAGAAGTATGGGTGCTAGCTCTTCTCTAAATGTTTGATAGAATTCACCTGTGAAGCCATCTGGTCCTGGACTTTTGTTTGTTGGAAGATTTTTAATCACAGTTTCAATTTCATTACTTGTGATTGGTCTGTTCACATTCTCTATTTCTTCCTGGTTCAGTCTTGGAAGGTTATACCTTTCTAAGAATTTGTCCATTTCTTCTGGGTTGTCCATTTTACTGGCATAGAGTTGCTTTTAGTCGTCTTTTAGGATTCTTTGCATATCTGCAGTGTCTTTTATAACTTCTCCTTTTTCATTTCTAATTTTATTGATTTGAGTCCTCTCCCTCTTTTTCTTCATGAGTCCAGCTAATGGTTTATCAATTTTGCTTTTCTTCTTAAAGAACCAGCTTTAGTTTTGTTGATATTTGCTATGGTTTCTTTGTTTCTATTTCATTTATTTCTGCTCTGATCATTATGATTTCTTTTCTTCTGCTAAATTTGTGTTTTGTTTGTTCTTCTTTCTTTAGTTCCTTTAGATTTATTGTTAGATTGTTTATTTGAGATTTTTCTTGTTTCTTGAGATAGGATAGTATTGCTATAAACTTCCCTCTTAGAACTGCTTTTGCTGCATCCCATAGGTTTTGGATCATCATGCTTTCATTGTCAATTGTCTCTAGGTATTTTTTTATTTCCTCTTTGATTTCTTTAGTGATCTCTTGGTTATTTAGTAACGTATTGTTTAGCCTCCATGTGTTTGTGTTTTTGACGTTTCTTTCCCTGTAATTGATTTCTACTCTCATAGCATTGTGGTCAGAAAAGATGCTTGGTATGATTACAATTTTCTTCAATTTACTGAGGCTTGATTTGTGAACCAAGATGTGATCTGTCCTGGAGAATGTTCCATGCGCACTTGAGAAGAAATTGTAATCTGCTGTTTTTGGATGGAATGTCCTATAAATATCAATTAAATCTGTGTAGTCTGTTGTGTCATTTAAAGCTTCTGTTTCCTTATTTATTTTCATTTTGGATGATCTGTCCATTGGTGTAAGTGAGCTGTTAAAGTCCCCCACTATTATTGTGTTACTGTCGATTTCCTCTTTTAGAGCTGTTAGCAGTTGCCTCATGTATTGAGGTGTTCCTATATTGAGTGCATATATATTTATAATAGTTATATGTTCTTCTTGGATTGATCCCTTGATCATTATGTAGTGTCCTTCCTTATCTCTTGTAAAATTCTTTATTTTAAAGTCTATTTTACCTGATATGAGTATTACTACTCCAGCTTTCTTTTGATTTCCATTTGCATGGAATATCTTTTTCCATCCCCTCACCTTCAGTCTGTATGTGTCCCTAGGTCTGATGTGAGTCTCTAGCTGACAGCATTTATATGGGTCTTGTTTTTGTATCCATTCAGTGAGCCTGTGTCTTTTGGTTGGAGCATTTAATCCATTCACATTTAAGGTCATTATTGATATGTATGTTCCTATTACCGTTTTCTTAATTTTTGAGGGTTTGTTTTTGTAGGTCCTTTTCTTTTCTTGTGATTCCCACTTAGAGAAATTCCTTAAGCATTTGTTGTACAGCTGATTTAGTGGTAGTGAATTCTCTTACTTTTTGATTTCTCCTTCGAATCTGAATGAGATTCTTGCCAGGTAGATTAATTTGGTTGTAATTTCTTCCCTTTCATCACTTTAAATATGTGCTGCCACTCCCTTCTGGCTTGTAGAGTTTCTGCTGAGAAATCAGCTGTTAACCTGATGGGAGTTCCCTTTTATGTTATTTGTCATTTTTCTGTTGTTGCTTTCAATAATTTTTCTTTGTCTTTAATTTTTGCCAATCTGATTACTATGTGTGTCATCGTGTTTCTCCTTGGGTTTATCCTGTATGGGACTCTTTGCGCTTCATGGACTTGGGTGGCTATTTCTTTACTCCTGTTAGGGAAGTTTTTGACTATAATCTGTTCAAATTTTTTCTTGGGTCCTTTCTCTCTCTCTTCTCCTTCTGGGACCCCTATAATGCGAACGTGGTTGCTTTTAATGTTGCCCCAGAGGTCTCTTAGGCTGTCTTCATTTCTTTTCTTTTTCTTTTTTCTTTATTCTGGTCTGCAGCCATGAATTCAACCATTCTGTCTTACAGGTCACTTATCCGTTCTTCTGCCTCAGTTATTCTAGTATTGATTCCTTCTAGTGTATTTTTCATTTCAGTTATTGTACTGTTCATCTGTGTTTGTTTGTTTGTTCTTTAATCCTTCTATGTCTTTGTTAAACATTTCTTGCATCTTCTTGATCTTTGCCTCCATTCTTTTTCCGAGGTCCTAGATCATCTTCACTATCATTATTCTGAATTCCTTTTCTGGAGGTCGCCTATCTCCACTTCATTTAGTTGTTTTTCTGGGGTTTCACCTTATTCTTTCATCTAGTACACAGCCCTCTGCCTTTTCATCTTGTCTATCTTTCTGTGAATGTGGTTTTTTTCCCTGCAGGCTGCAGGATTGTAGTTCTTCTTGCTTTTGCTCTCTGCCGTCTTGTGGATGAGGTTATCTGAGAGACTTGTGTAAGTTTCCTGATGGGAGGGACTGCTGGTGGGTAGAGGTGACTGTTGCTCTGGTGCACAAAGCTCATTAAAACTTTAATCCCTGGTCCGCTGATGGGTGGAGCTGGGTTCCCTCCCTGTTAGTTGTTTGGCCTGAGGTGACCCAACACTGGAGCCTCGTGAGCTCTTTGGTGGGGCTAATGGTGGACTCTGGGAGAGCTCATGCCAAGGAGTACTTCCCAGAACTGCTGCCACTGTCCTTGTCCTCACAGTGAGACACAGCCACACCCCACCCCTGCAGGAGACCCTCCAACACTAGCAGGTAGGTCTGCTTTAATTTCCTATGGGGTCACTGCTCCTTCACCTGGGTCCCAATGTGCACACTACTTTCTGTGTGCCCTCCACGAGTGGAGTCTCTGTTTCCCCCAGTCCTGTCAAAGTCGTGCAATCAAATCCCACTAGCCTTCAAAGTCTGATTCTCTAGGATTTCCTCCTCCTGTTGCTGGACCCCCAGGTTGGGAAGCCTGACGTGGGGCTTAGAACCTTCAGTCCAGTGCGTGGACTTCTGTGGTATAAGTGTTCTCCCGTTTGTGAGTCACCCACCCAGCAGTTATGGGATTTGATTTTCTTATGATTGTGCCCCTCCTACCATCTCATTGTGGCTTCTCCTTTGTATTTGGATGTGGGGTATATTTTTTGGTAAGTTCCAGTGTCTTCCTGTAAATGATTTTTCAGCAGTTAGATGTGATTCGGTGCTCTTGCAAGAGGGAGTGAGAGCACCGCCTTCTAGTCCATTATCTTGAACCAATCTCCCCACTACTCCTTTTTTTGCACTAAGAGATTTCTGCTTTTGCTCAGGATGGCAAAGTGTCTGAATAAAAATATTTGATTTCTCAGCCTTCCTTATAGTTAGGGTTGGTCATGTGACAGTTCTGGCAAATGATTATTTTGAGAAATGCTTTCCTGACCTTTCTGCATTAAAGGTAAAACCCTCGTTAAGAGAAAGTCCTTCTCCTCTTTCCTCTCTGTCCTTACTCCTGACTGGAATGTGATCGAGAGAACTGGAAGTACAGCATACATCAAGCAATCGTGAGGTACACATGGACTTTTTGCAATATAAGGTAAATAAACTTCCTTTTCTTTAAGCTACTCAACAATTGTATTATATATATACTGTATACATATCTCTCAAAAGCAACAGATATAAGTGCATTTGTAACTTGATTCACTAATTCCAGACAAATGAAATTCCTTTAAGCAAAATGTTAAGCCAAGTAACAGACAGGTTTCAATGTAGTCCACCCTCATGATCAGTCTAGCTACTCTCAGCTTCCAATCTTTGCTCCATAAAATCCATTCTCCACACAGTAAACAGAACAATGTTTTAAAGAATATTAGCTAGGTTAAGTTACTCCTCTACTCAAAATTTGAGTGGTTTTTCTATAGAAATTAAAAAAAAAATCACAGAAGTCCTACAAGGCCTACAGGTCTGGCTCCGGGATGCTTTTCTTTTCCTACATCTGGCTTCTCTCTGCCTCTCTGACCTCATCTCATATTCCAAGGCTGCTGCAAAAGACCAAGCAGGCTGTTTGTGGTATATCACCAGGGGATCCCACCCACATTAGTTCAGGGAAATAGGAGCAACTATTTCTAGTTGACTGCTAATCTTTCTAAGGCTAAGATTTATCATTTCTATTTGGGGTTGGGACACAAAAATATGGTAAATGACCATTGCCTATATCTATATAGTGGTTTCTATCAATGTAGTCATTTTTTAGATCTATTACTTTATTCGTATTTCATGCTAGACCAAATGCTGAGGTAAAATCCTAAAATTAGGAACAGCCAGTGTCTAAATTATACAGTTGAAGAAGACTTACAGAGCAGTACACTGTTTTATCCTTTGTACCTCCTTATACTCTTCCCAATGGCAGGGAACATATATATTCTTTGTGAGGAGGTTGCCTCTCCATTCAAAAATCTAATATAATTACATCTTTAAGCTATTTTAATCCCTGAGTAAAGTAGTTTAAAATTGTTATAGCCTTTATGTTTCTGTAGTTAATAAAGCAAGCATCTATTGAAACAGTTCTTTCTTTGACAGCCCAGTGAGAGTTGAAGCACACATTTGTTTCCCACCCAATTGACTCTTTACAGAAAACAGGTAGTGTCTAGTTTTCAAAAGTAAGGCATCCTAATTCAAATTTGTTGAAACCATTTGCATTTCATAACTGTTTTTCCTTACCAAGATTTTTCATGGCAAAAATAAATCCATATCGAACATTGAAATGGTTATTTCTCAGTTTTATCTCAGACTGAAAAACAAATCTTTTGAAATGTGGACTCCCAGGTCAAGAAACAGTGTTTCTTATAGTCATACATACCAAGTTGGGAAAGATGAGGAGAGCAAGAAAGCTCTGTAATGTGACCTGTTTCAAACTATCCAGAGGAAAGACAACAAAAACTGATCAAAATCTTTTACTCCCTGCTTTTCTTCTCTAGTTTGTTTGAAGAATGTTTTTAATGGTCCCTGTGAAGAGAGATGCCTGGTCTGCCTCCTAAGTTTTGATTTCCAGAGGTACTCAATGTTGGTTTAACAAGAAGAGCATATATTTTCAACATGATTTCAGTTTGTAAGTTCTTGCTACTCTGAAATGCAAAGTTGCAGGGTGATTATCTCTGACCAGCAGACTTTAAAAAGATGCTCCAGATATTATCCTGCCCCATTTTTATCTTTCTCAATATCCTCTTTTAATCAAGCACCCTTCATTTAAAGAGACTACAGTAGATGCATTATGCACGTGCATGGCTTTGCGTTATGATTTGCACTTGTCCGTGTGAGTCTTCCAATCAAGGGAAAAATGTAGAGATTGGATATAAGTGATTTTGAAAGAAGGGCAATTCATTTTATCTACTCAGAACAGGGGACTGCCTATTTGATTACATAATTTTAGGACTAAATTTTTAGTAAATAACATTCACATAAGTTGAAATTGGAAAGAGAGGACATTTAGTAATGAGGAATCATGGTTCATCTCCAAGGACCAGACCACTTAGCTTGCTCTTCAGTGCCACTGAAAATGCTCCCTGTCCCCAGACATGGAAGAATAACCTGGGTGTCTTCTTTTCTTCCCTCTGCATAGCCAGATCCAGTCTTATGGTGTGATGTTGCTTACTCAGTACTCACTACAGGTCAAGCAATAAGATGTTGAGCATGCTGTGTAAAGTATAAGCCACTTTGGATCCTCTCAGCCTCCTTTCTTCCTCCTGTCACTACCTCAGTGACAGTTTTGTGGCATCCACCTTCCTTACCAGATGCAACAAGATATCACCTCCCCTCAGGCCTGCAGGGCCTGACCTGGGGTTTCCCTGATGTGGGATTTTCACTACAAGGTGAAAGAGAAGATAATACCTGTGGGACCACTCTTGACCAACAGAAGGTGAAAGATGATGTGTTACCTTTGTATCTATTGGTAAGATACCTTTGAGAGCACTTTATAAGATTCTTCAGATTTGTCCATGGTGGTGGCCAACTCGATAACTCATTCTAGTGTTGTCTCTCCCTATTTCCCTGTTTCCCTGAGATCACTTCCAGAATATTCTACTTGTTCATTCGTCTTTGTTCAGGCTCTCTCTTCAGGAGAATCTAGGCTAAGACACAGGAATGACATAAAACAAGATTCACAATAGTACTAAGAAAAAGTTTCTATTATCTCTAGCCTTCCTGTTATTCCACGAGCTACCTGACATAATTTAAAAAATCTATTATCTGTCTCAATTAATTGGAATTACTTTTTGTTGCTTACAAACTAAAGAAATCTCCTGGATAGGACTAACCAAAGCAAATATATATTTTTCCAAGGCAATAATTTGTAATTCTCTGATTATTGATTTAAACACCATACTTCATTGTAAGTTCTGTGTAAAAATAATGCTCTTGTCAGATTCCACATGGCTTCTCAGACTCTTAGAACCCAGTGCCTGTGAGGTCAGACAGGACAAGGCAATGCTGCCTAATGGTTAAGCACATGGACTCCTAAATTTGAATCGTGACTCTGTTACTTACAAACTTGGGCAAGTTACTTAATATCTCTATGCCTCATTTTTCCCACCTGTAAAGTGGAGGAAGTTCATTGTCAAGAGTAGATGAATTAACATATAACTTACTTTTTAAAAATTTAGTAAAATATTACTCTTATTCTAGAAGGAGTCTGCCTGATCATGAATTGTGCACCAAACATCTCTTCTAACTGAGGTTTCTTGCTTGACTCTCAATACTATCTTTATACTTTCTAGCTCTTTATTTCTCTCCCTTGTAGTCTGCACCCTCAGCTTTTAAATGATCATGCTAGAGGCTGCCATGTGTTTACCAAAACCCCATTGTCGTCTTCCTGCTGGCCACATATCTAGCTCATTTTAGACTTATTGCTAGGGTGGGCAGTGTCTAAGCTGCAGCCAACCATATGTGGAGAGAAGGGATGCATCCTGCTTCCAGGCAGGGCCTGTGGACACCTCCTATGAGATCCTCTGAACTCTCTTCTTCCACAATCAGCCATATGCAGAGGATAAAGAGAGGACTCTTGCACCCCAGGAAGACAGAGTCACAGATGGAGCCTGGGTTCCTGAATGATCCTATGGAGCTCCACTTGCCAAACAATGATATCCTTTTTGATTTTTATTGAGAAATAAACTTCAATGAGATTAAGCCTGTGGGACTTCAGAGTTTATGTCACATCATAGCCTTAGATGACACACTCCATAGGGTAGAGACCATGTGTATCTTGTTCTTCAGTACCAGAGCAGTGTCTGCATGTGGGAGACACCAAACACACACTTGTTGCATCAATAAATGAATATATATGTACAATTTCTCTCACTTATTTCTCTCTAGTATTAAAGGAAGAGGTCCCCTTCTCCTGTATAAAATAAATCCCCCCTTAATGGACAGATTATACTCCTCAAGTATCTATCTTCTAAAACCAAGGCTTCTCAAACTTTAACATGCCTATGAATCACCTGGGGTTTGTGAAAATGCAGATTCAGATTCGGTGGGTCTGGGGTGGTGCCTGAGATTCTGCATTTCTAACGGGCTTCCAGGGGACTCTGGTGCCACACCTTGGGCTGCACTTTGAGCATCAGGGTTCTAGACAAGTAGTTCTTAAGCTACATCAGAGCCAGCTGGGAATGTTTAAAATGCAACTCTGGATTCCTCAGTCCCTCTTTTAAAGTTTAATCAATGGTTTTGGTACAGGGCTGAGAAATTTACCAAGCCTGTAGAGATTCTGTTACAGATTGTTTGGGAATCACACTATAAAAAGACACTGTTCTAGATCGTTGCTTTACCACTTATCACCTCTTTTGTCTGTAATTTGACTTTTCCTTTTCCTAAGGATTTTCTGTAAGACACATGTTCCTTATTTGTTTATCATCACTTATATATAGCATTTACATTGTGCCTGGTACTATCCTATGTGCTTCACATATATCAACTCATTTAGTCTTCACACAAAGCCCATCCGTAACTTGCACATCATGTATAAAGAGGTCCAGTTACTTTCCCAAGGGCCCTGAGGCAGTAATTAGTAGAATCATAGTCAAACACATGCAGTGTGGTTCCAGAATTCTTGCACCCAACTACTAGTCTACGTAGCCTCCCATCCCTGATGTCTTCATGCCTCCTCAGAAAACAAGGCAGCTCAAAGAGCTCAGTTTGTGCAAATTCTTTCAGGACACTCTTTATCTTTCTTTTGACATCTGGCTCTATTACCTTAGCTGCTTTGCAAGTGGGCAAACCATTTGAGTTCTGTTAACTTTGAGTGTAATCACTTGGGAGCCCATGTTAATATCTCTCATCATAACCAGTTGAAAAATGGAAACCCGTATTTCACTTATGCTGTGTCTACTTAAGGTCAAATAAGTAATTTCAATTCTGCAAGCTCCTAGAGTGCATTCATTATGAGTGAGGTCATCTGCTAAGACCTAGGAAGAATACAAAGAGAAGTAAGACACCATCTTTGCCTTCAGTAAACCTATACTACTCTTAGGAAGATAGATATTTATACAGAAAACTTTTGGTATTAGGTAGAATCATTTTAGCTTTATATAAGAAGTAAAAAAAAAAATGTTGTGGAAGGTGAGGGGAAAAGAGTGAGCATAAGCACAGATGGGGGAAAGTGGGGCTGTGTTTGGGGAATGGTGCAGATATCCAGTACTCCTGGTGCAGAGGGCAGGTATCTGAGGAGGAGAAGGTTGTGGCAGTTATGGCTGGGAAAGCTTGTGGTTTGGGACCAGATGTGGGAAGGTCTGCTTACTAACCAGTGTGGAATTCATTATGTAAGTAATGGGTTAGGAAACCATGTTATTTTTTATTTTTTCTTAATCAGTGGTTGACATAGTAAGAATTGTGCTTAAGGAGTTTGTTCTATTTTTTTTTTTTTTTTAGCAAGAGAAAAGAGACTTTTTATTCATGTGTCTATGGATGTTCACAGAAAAATGTGACTCAAGGAGCCAGTTAGAATTTGGGGCTCATATATCATGTTAATAGAAAGGGAGGAGAGAAGAGCCCTTACGGGAAAACCAATAACTTTTGGGAATGATAAATGGCCCCTTCGAGGAATAGAAGGGAGGTAGGAGAGTTTTGTAATAAGGTTTGTTAGGCAGTTTCTTATCCTGTTGCCAATTTCTTGTCTCCAGTGCTAGGAGTCAATCTTCCCTGGTTTTGGAGCTCCCAGGGAGGAGATTTATGACAGATGAATTAGTTTTAATTAATTAATTTGGCTGCGTTGGGTCTTTGTTGTTATTCATGGGCTTTCTGTAGTTGCGGCGAGCAGGGGTTACTCTTCTTTGTGGTGGGCGAGCTTCTCATTGCGGTGGCTTCTCTCATCGTGGAGCACAGGCTCTAGGCACGTGGGTTTCAGTAGTTGTGGCACGCAGGCTCAGTAGTTGTGGCTTGCAGGCTCCAGAGCGCAGGCTCAGTAGTTGTGGCCACGGGCTTAGTTGTTCCGCGGCACGTGGGATCTTCCTGGACCAGGGTCGAACCTGTGTCCCCTTCATTGACAGGTGGATTCTTAACCACTGAGCCACCAGGGAAGTCCCCAGATGAATTATTTTCATGGCTTTGATTTTAGGCAGATAAGGGGAGCTCAGAAAAAAACAAAAACAAAACAAAAAACTCTATAGTGGTATATTTTGGATCCCTTCACTTCCAAGAACACTGCTCTCAGGAAGGGACATTAATGTGGGAAGATCATTTGACATTGCAAAGTTTGTTTTGTGGGTAAGAATGGAAGAAAAATATTCTTGAAGGGAACATCTATATTTATGGAGCATCTGTATTGCTTCAAATGTTTTCACATGATATGCAATTAAATTATACAATTAAATAAATGTTATGATATACAATTAATTAAATTAAGTAGTTAATTCTCATAATATCCCTATGTGATAAGTCTTAGTATCTCTATTAATGGGTTTATAAACTGAAGATGACAGTGCTTATTTATATAACATGCCCAAGATGACACAGCTAGTAGGTAGTAGAGGCTGGATTTGAACTGGATCTGTTCGTGCTTTTTCTAAAACACCCTTTTGAGAATATGTTAGGTAAACAAAGGAGGAAAAAAATTTTGTATGTGCCTTGATCCTCTTGATGGAAAACAAAGAACATGTACAGGAAAAGATTTTAAAATATTTACTATTTTATGTGAGATAGTTAAGACATGGGTAACTTTTTTTCCCCTTCAGTAATTGAGACAGTTATCTGGATATAAGTCATACTGGATACATATTCATTTCAGACGAAAAGTGTTTTGGAGGTGAAGATTTAGACATTTAAAAATCTTCGCTTTGAATACATAGACTGTCTATAAACTCAAAGAAAGTCTTCCTGTGAAATCACTGTAAAAGTTTTATTTGTCTTATTCTTGTCTTATCCTTCAGAGAATGTTAATAAAAACTGAATTTTTTTCAGATGAAATGAAGGTGATAAATGCTCTCAAAAACCATTATTTATTCACAGGTTTGATTTAGCATTTATTTGCATCTTACTAAGCTTCTGATTTTGCCAATTCTAGCACCTTATACTATTATTTAAAGGGAAAAAAAGAGATAAGTAGTAAGGGTATGACAATGGGAACTCTTGAAATAATAAGATCCTATTGTCTTACTATAATTGCTATTATTTAATGACTATTGAAACAATTTTCAGTCCAGGAAAGGAAGAGAGGAGGGAAATCATCTTTCTTTTCCATGATGCTGGTAGCAGCTCCAGAGAGGGGCTTGTGTCTCATTCATCTCCATAGTACCAGAACACAGTGAGTGAGCAAAATCTTTGCCTAAGGGCTACAGATGGAGAAATCAAATCCTCAAATACCTAGGGACCTTTTTATGTTGATAAGCTAATGAATGACAGAGGTGCAATTCAAACCGTAGTTTTTGGTTTTCATTTTCACTGTCCTTTCCAACATCACTATGCTACTTGTTTAGGTTCATCTCTACACTTATACACTCAACAAATTCTGACTGGTTGTTTTCAGTGAGCAAAACTCTACATTAGACGCTAGGAAAGAAAGACGAAAACCATGATTCCCTCTGCCTGGAGTTTGTAAAGCTAATGAGGAAAACAGTAAATAAATAGCAGTTAAGTAAATATGACCCAATGAGATTTGTGATATAATTGAGTTACATAATAAATAAATAGATATATAGATAAATAAATAAATAATGGTGGAACTTTATAAAACACTGTTCCAAGTACTTTTAAAGTCAGATTTTATTTAAACTTCCTAACATTCTCAATAGATAGATATTACTCCTGTTTTACAGATAAGAAATCTTGCAACGGCCTATAAATCTAGCAAGTGCAGACTGCCTGACGATGGAGGCTGTGTATTTTGTTTGGCTAATTCTAACATAATATGGAGTAGTATCTGCTTGCATTCACATCTCTGAGTCATTGGAGTCGAGACGATATAAACCGCTGGCTCCCAAATTTCTACATTGTAAAATCACCTGGGAAGCTTTTAAAAATCCCAGTGTTCAGGTGACAATGAAATCACAATTCTGCAAGTGGGAGCCAGGCATCAGTATTTTAAAGAATATGCCCAAATGATTCCAATGCACAGTAAAGTTGGGGACCACAGTTACAAATTATAAAGTCTATACCAATGTAAGATTTCTTTTCCCTTATCCCAATCTTTTTAAAGAGCTCAGTTTCTAAAAGCTCAAAGTCGGAAGACTTGTGGATACCTAATTTCAGTTAGCTTAACAGACTTGTTTGTATCATATATGGGCTTAGTACAGTGTTTGTTGAGCCAGTCTCTGATTGATTAAGCAGCTATCATTACTAGTCACAGGGCAGATACTTCAAACTTAGCTCAGGGGTTGGTTATTAGAAAAAGTAGTCGGGTTTTGTCAGAATGCCAAAGGCACAAGGGAAAGGTAAATTCATTCCTGCGTACAGACCCTGGGAGTTGAGTCAGTGGGTCCTGCTTTAGTGAATGAACTGTTTATGAGGACTTCTGTCACCAGCAGCTGGTGGCAACAAAGCTTGAAGAAGTGGGTTTGATTTATTTATTATTTTTTTTTTTTTGCGGTACGCGGGCCTCTCACTGCCGTGGCCGCTCCCGTTGCGGAGCACAGGCTCCGGACACGCAGGCTCTGGACGCGCAGGCTTAGTGGCCATGGCTCATGGGCCATGGCTCACGGGCCCAGCCGCTCTGCAGCATGTGAAATCCTCCCGGACCGGGGCACGAACCCGCGTCCCCTGCATCGACAGGCGGACTCTCAACCACTGCGCCACCAGGGAAGCCCTGATCATTTTTAAAAGAGGAAGTGAGGTAAAAGAAAACAGTTATGTGTAGGGCAAAAAAGCAAGGAATTTGGAACTAGACCATGTTTAGTAGTCCAGGATTGCCACATTGTAGCTTTGTGACATTAAGTATTTTTACCTCTCTTATTTTACAATAAGATTAGTATGGAAAGAATACTTTCCTAATTGAACGTAAGTGAAAACTAAATGATCTGTCAAGTGGCTTATGCATACTAACACTTAAAAATAATTTAAAATGGTTGCTGCTGTCGCTGTTGAAGTTTTTGCAGTAAA
Organism: Neophocaena asiaeorientalis asiaeorientalis; assembly: GCF_003031525.2. NCBI lineage: Eukaryota > Metazoa > Chordata > Mammalia > Artiodactyla > Phocoenidae > Neophocaena > Neophocaena asiaeorientalis. The sequence continues at coordinate 131,968 of NW_020174826.1, forward strand.
AATATATATATTTTTCTGATCTTTACTCACATATCCAGGCTGTGGACTCCATGCCTAGCACAAAGAGGCAGGAGATAATAATCTTTTATCCCAAATTCTAATTTTTAAACAGGTGCAGCTATGTTTCCTTTTATGAAATATCTGAAAAAGGTACTTCCAGGAAAATCCTGAGTAGATACTTAGTTCTTATGACCATTTCCTCTCCTTTTCCAGTTTTCTTGAAAAGGACCTTTGCATGGAAAGAGCAGGTATGACAGATCCAGAAAGGCCAGTGTGCTCAGGCTTGGTTGAAAAGGGATTATGAACATAAAAGAAAAGCCAGAGATTCTGTGTTTGGCAGTAACCTCAGAAGAAGATGAGCCCACAAGGGGTCCCAAAGAGAAAAATATGGGAGATGAGACAATGTAAAGAAACAAAATGTGAGACCACTAGCTAAATATCCAAACTGGGTTTAAGATTCCAGGACACCATCCAAAATCTGCCTGTTCTGGTTAGCCTGGTTCAATGTTTTATATAGAAGAAACCCCTCCTGCAACCAAGACTGATATAACAATAGAAGATGGAACATTATCCAATTGCTTATAAGGAATGTTATCAAAACTCAACCACAGTTTTGTCACCTAACGAGTCTCCATTATGAGATACATAGTCACCAAAAGACCCATTTAGGCACATGGTTTTGAGTGGTGAAGTGATTCCATCCCCCCTCCAAGAAAACTCAAAGGGTGTTATTGTTGGGATCTACATGGAGTGAAAAGAAAAATCTTGAGAAGAGCCAAGAACATAATACTCAGAAGATTAAGTCATGAAGATGAAACCAAGGCATCATTCTGAATATCTAGGTAGGTTAGAGGCATGGACCACCCCTAGCACATTGTCACTAACATGATACAATTACCCTTTGTTTGTCTCCTTCTTTCTGTCCTGCTCTCAGGTGCTTCCTTTTAAAATCATGATTTCATATATTTAAAACCATCATGCTCTTTTTAGCTCCAGCTATACATCGTAACTTCTAGTAATGGCTCCTAGCACTGAGTGGCTGATTTTGAAGACAATGAGAGAGAAAGACAATGAGAGAGAGAGAGAGAGAGTTTAATTACTGCCCATCATTTCTTTGAGGCAGGCTCGCAGGTCACTGGATTTCTTAGTGATTCATTGCCCTGGAATCAGGTGCAGACTTCTGGTCCAATCATCTGCATTCAGGGAGAGGAATTTTACAAAGTCCAGTATTGCTGCTTAGCTACCAGATCTTTGGTGAGGGGCAGGTTTCCTTTGAGGAAAATGTGAGTGGGGTAGGAATCATGATTGACACATCCAGCACTTTCCCAAGACCTCATAGTTAGATAGAAATGGAATTTGAATTCTAACACCCTGGGTTTAAACATAGGGCTCTTCACTACATCACAGCTTCCTCTGAGGTAAAAAAAAAATTAGTTATCCCTTGGTCATGTAAGACACTTCTCTCCCCTCCCACCCACATATGCATGCATATATTCACGTACACTCACACAAGCACTGTCTCTCCATCTCATTCCCTCCCTCTTTCTCCTTTGTTCTCTCTCTCTCTCTCTCTCTCATACACTCACACACACACACACACACACACACATGCACACACATACACACACTCTAGGCCACAGCTTAAAATAGTTCATGCCTAGAGTCCTACATTCTCTGACATGATGGAAACATGTAGATTTGTAACTTTAAGATTATATAAGTTTCCTCTCAGGGCCAAGGGGTCAAGCAGTAGGTTTGATAAATGAATCCACTCTGATAATTAATTGAGAAGATGAGGGCCCATTAACAGTTATCATAAGAGCAAATTCTCTAGAGAAAATCTCCTTTGAATCATTACTCATCATGTTAGTTGTTCTGGTATGAATTTCAAATCATATAGGAAACAATGGAAAACCATTGTGGGGACCACTGTAGAACTCTCTGACAGCAATCTGGTCCGTCACTAACCCTCGATTATATAAATTATAAAGTTGGTCCCCTGCTTTTCCTACTTGAGCTCCAACATTCAAGCCAAATTCCTTAGGGACATGAACATTTTTTTTTTCTTAAAAATGAAAAGATAAGAAAGTAAATGTTTTCCCTTCCTTCCCCAAAGCCATGATCATGAATATTTTATTTTTGACTCAAGAAACTTACAAATGTGAAAAAAGATAGCAATGGTTAAAAGCAATGGAAGCTAGGATTTTGAGTTGGTAAATGAGCCAGTTATTCCCTGTTATTCCTCAAAAGAAAGACGTCTTTTAGGGGTATGAGAAATCCAGTGGTTTTTGGAAAATACTTGGCAAATGTCTAAAAATATGTTTCAAATGTTTTAAACTCAAACAAATTAAAAACATATTTTTTTCCTGGCACTTTCTTCCTTCATTTTAAAGGATATGTGTATTTTTCAGGGAAAATTTTAGGCATGTGGCTCTAATTTTCACTTAACTCATCATGATACTGTTTCATAAGACCTATTCAATGACTAAAAATCCTTATGTCTCTTTTTATAAACCTTTAAAAAAAACTTTATTTCTTAGAAATAGGAAGTCAGAGAAACCAGAACCGGAAAAGGACAAATAAGTCTTGCAAGTTTTTCCCTGACAAGACAGGATCAACCCTGATCCATTTTCTTCAGGTGAGACTTAACTCCCTGAAGTCAAGTACTTTTCTGGAAAGACTGTCTCATTTGAAGGGGACTTCTTTCATTATGTGTCATGATGGAAAGTAGCAAAAACCATTCCAGACCTTCTGATAGTACCCATATATCATTCTAGTGACCAGAAGTGGTTCTGTCCTGTAGAAAGTTATTGGGCCTTAAATTGTTCCCATTATCTTTGAAAAGGTCTTAATGCCCTCCTGTGTTTCTCAGGCAGTATTATGACTTTTTCTGAACTTCAGTTAGTCTGTGTATATTCCTGTTTGTGGTTGTGGTTAATGTTGGTAATAATAATATGCTAAGCTTTTCAGATAGTCTTCTAAAATGGGCAGTTTCCTGTGGCTGATCACTCCACATATGTTTTTCAATATTCACTTTTTCCCAATGTTCCAATATTTTTCTCCTGTTTTTTTTTTTCTTGAATACTTCTGAAAGAGGAGGTTTATCTGTTCAACAAGAAAATATATACTTCTCAACAAGAAAATATACAAAAATATATATTTACGTATGTATGTATGTATGTGTGTGAGTATAGGCCAGGAACTATACTAATAGTTAATTAGTATAGTTAATTTTCTAATTCTAATTTTCTCACTCATTCAGTCTTTCAGCAGATGTTCATTACATTATAACTTACAATAGCACAGGAACTGTCCAAGATATCAGGGTTGCAAATTTGAAAAAGACAAAAATTCTGATTTCAAAAAGTTCAAAGCACAGTAGTTGAGAAAATAAGTTAATAAAAAGTATAAAAAGCATAACAATAGGAGTATACTAAAGACTGAAAGTTGGTGTTTTCAGCTCTCTAAGGACAACAAGGAAAGAGTCATAAGAGTAGCTGTCAGGCCAGGGTCTTGTAAAACGAATAGCTCTTCACCATGTAGACAGGAGCAGGTAAGTCTAGGCTGAGGGGGCCATAGTAATGAAGGCATGAAAATGAAAATTCCTGACTCATTTGGATAAAGGCCAAGCATTTGGCATGACTGGTGCTCTAAGTGAGAGATGAATCTAGAGTGGCCCAATGAAGGGCATTGTAGGCCGTGTTAAGGGCTTAGAACTTTATTCCAGAGACAGTGGAGATGATTACATGATGTTTGCCTTTTAGAAAAACTATTCTTGTGGCTTTATGGAAGATTGATTGGGAGGTAGGTGGAGAACAAGGATAGAGGAAAGTTTATCTACCTAAAATACTTACCTAAAAATGTGGGTGAGAAGTGATTGGTATCTGAATTAAAGACAGCATCCACAAAGACAGAGAGAAAGGGAATAGGGAGGAAAAACATTAAGGAAACAGAATTGACAAAATTGGTTGTCTATTGAAGGAAACAGGGCAAGATGAAAGGAAGTGAGTGTTGTAGGATTACCACCCTCCAAGGAGGAGAAAATATGGAAGTATGGGAAGTGTGGTTTGTTTATTGATATTGAGTTGTCTGAGTTCTTTATATATTTTAGATATTAACCCCTTATCAGACATGTAATTTGCAACTATATTCTCCCATTCAGTTGGTTGCCTTTTGCTTTGTTGATAGTTTCCTTCACTGTGCAAAAGCTTTTTAGATTTTATAGTTTTTTAGTTGATGTTGTCCTATTTATTTTTGCTTTTGTTTCCTTTGCCTGAGGAGACAAATCCAAAAAAATATTGCTAAGAATGTATGTCAAAGAATTTATGGCTTATATTTTCTTCTAGGAAGTTTATGGTTTCAGATCTTACATTCAGGTTTAAACTATTTTGAGTCTAATTTTGCATGTGGTGTGAGAAAATGTTCCAGTTTCATTCTTTTACATGTAGCTCTCCAGTTTTCCCAAACCATTTATTGAAGATACTATCTTTTCCCCACTGTATATTCTTGACTCTTTTGTCAGAGATTAGTTGACCAAATGTGTGTGGGTTTATTTCTGTGCTCTCTATTTTGCTCCATTGATCTATGTCTGTTTTTGTGCCAGTACCATACTATTTTGATTACTGTATCTTTGTAGTACAGTCTGAAGTCAGAGGGAACGACACCTCCAGCTTTTTTTTTTTCCCTCAAGATTGCTTTGGCTATTTAGGATCTTTTATGGTTCCATGTGAATTTTAGAATTATTTATTCTAGTTCTGTGGAAAATGTCATATGAGTATTTTGATAAGGATTGCATTAAATCTATAAATTGCTTTGGGTAGTATGGTTGTTTTAACAATATTAATTCTTACAATCTATGAACACAGAATATCTTTCCATTTATTTGCATCATCTTCAATTTCTTTCATCAATGCCTTACAGTTTTTAGATTATACATTTTTCACCTCTTTGGTTATATTTATTCCTAGGTGTTTTATTCTTTTTGATGAAATTGTAAATAGGATTATTTTCTTGACTTCTCTTTCTGATAGCTTGTTGTTAGTGTATATAAATGCATATGAATCTTATATCCTGCAACTTTACTAATATCTGTATATTACTATATCTGTATATGAATCATATCCTGCAACTTTACTAAATTATTTATTAGTTCTTTTTTTTTTTTTTTTTGCGGTACGTGGGCCTCTCACTGTTGTGGCCTCTCCTGTTGTGGAGCACAGGCTCTGGATGCACAGGCTCAGCAGCCATGGCTCACGGGCCCAGCCACTCCATGGAATGTGGGATTCTCCTAGACTGGGGCACAAACCCACGTCCCCTGCATCGGCAGGCAGACTCTCAACCACTGCACCACCAGGGAAGCCCTACTTATTAGTTCTAATAGTTTTTTGGTGAAGTCTTTAGGGTTTCCTATATATTATTTTCATCTGTAGATAATGACAGTTTTATTTCTTCCTTTCCAATTTGGATACCATTTATCTCTTTTTCTCGTCTTATTGCTGTGGCTATGACCTCCAATACTACGTTAAGTAGAAATGGCATGAGTGGACATCCTTGTCTTATTCCTGATCTTAGAGGAAAAGCTTTCAGCTTTTCACCATTGAGTACAATATTAGCTGTGGGTTTGTCATAAATAAGATGTGTTCCCTCTATACCAACTTTGTTGAGAGTTTTTATCATGAACCGATGTTGGATTTTGTCAAGTGCTTTTTCTCCATTTATTGAGAAGATCATGTGATTTTATCCTTTGTTTTGTTAATGTGGTCATCCTGAAGTTTTTATATGTTGACCTATATCTACTTATTTTAAATGATACTCATTTAAATTCAAACACATTCTAAAAGATCTACATTTTTTTATACCCTCCCACCACATCTTGTGTTTTTGAAGTCATACTTTACATCTTCATGTCTGTTCCTTAATGGTTTGTTGTAGTTATAGTTGATTTTACAATTGTTGTCTTTTTAACTTTGTACTAGCATACTTAAGTGTTTTATCCACTGCCTTAACTATATGTTTGCCTTTACCAGTGGAATTTTCCCCTTCCTATATTTTCTTATTTCTCATTATAGCCTTTTCTTTTTCACTTAAAGAAGACCCTTTAACATTCCTTATAAGGTTGGTTTAGTGATGATGAACTCTTAGTTTTTGCTTGGCTGGGAAATGCTTCGTCTCTCCCTCAATTATGAATGATAACTTTGCTGGGTAGAATGTCCTAGGTTGTAGGTTTTTTTGTTTCAGTACTTTAAAAATATTATGCCACTCCCTTCTGTCCTGCTGTAAAATCAGCTGATATCCTTATGGAAGTTTCCTTGTATATGACTCATTGTTTTCCTCTTTTTGCCTTTAAAATTCTCTCTTTATCCATAACTTTTGCCATCTTAATTAGGTCTTGGTGTGGGTCTCTTTCGATTCATCTTGTTTGGGATTCTCTATCCATTCAACTTGTTTGGGATTCTCTATCCTTCTTGGACCTGTATATCTGTTTCGTTCTTCAAGTTAAGGAAGTTTTCAACCATAATTTTGTGAAATACTTTTTCTGCCCTTTTCTCTCTCTCTTCTTCTGGGACCCTTATAATGCAAATGTTAGTATACTTGATGTCATCCAGAGGTTTCTTAAACTATCCTGATTTAAAAAGTTTTTTCTTTTGCTGTTCTGACTGGGTAATTTCCACTATGCTACCTTCCAGGTCACTTACACATTCTTCTGTAACACCTAATATACTGTTAATTCCTTCTAGTGTATTTTTCATTTCAGCTATTTTAATCTTCAGCTCCAACTCATTCTTTTTTATATTTTCTAGCTCTTTGTTGAAGTTCTCACTGTGTCTGTCTATTCTTTTCCTGGGTTCAGTTAACATTTTTGTTACTACTGTTGCAAACTTTTTATCAGGTAAATTATTTATCTCTGTTGCATTAGGTTTTTTTCTGGTGTTTCATCTTGTTCTTTCATTTGGACCATATTCACTTATCTTCTTATTTTGTTTTACTTTCTCTGTTCCTCTCTATGAAATTAAGTGAAATAGTTGCCTATCCACGTTTTGAGGATGTGTTCTTTAGTGGGGACATCCTTATGCTGGCTGTGTGTGTCCAGTGGCTTTGGTGGCAGAGCTGAATCTGAAGTGAGCATCTTCTTCCCGTGTGTGCCAGGAGCCATTGCCACTTTGGGAGGTAGGCCTGGAGTTGGAGGGGCTAGAACCAGAGCCAGACTTCTCCTTAAGTTCAATGGCAGTTGCTGCTCTGTTGAGGGAAGGCTGGGGCTAGGGGAGCTGAAGCAGGAGCTCTGAGGGAATTGGGCTTCTCCCTGGGGTGACGGCAATCTCCACCTTTGTTGGGGGTGGGGCCAGGGCCTGAGAGGTTGAAGTGGCCACTGAGCTGGCTTTGCTCCTTTCCTGTTGCTTGTACAGGGCAGTGCAATGCAATTGCAATGGCACGTTCTGTCTTAGAGATGGGGTCAGGGCCCAAGGGGTTGGAGCTGCAACTCTGAGCTGGCTGTTTTTTCCCAGGTGTGCATGATTCTTGGGAGCACACATGATAATGGTGGTCTCCACCCAGGCTAGAGGCAGTGCTGGGCCTGAGCTGGCTCTGCCTTTCCCTGCTGCATGCAACAGTGGTGGTACTCTTTGCCTCAGTGGAAATCAATGTCAACGCAGGAGAGGCTGGAGCAAGAGCCTAGTGCGGGCAGGGCATGTTGGGACATCCTAGCAGTCTGGCCAGAGCACCAGCTGGTTTTTTCTCTGCTCTCTCTGTGCTGAGACTGGGAGCAAGAAAGTCTGTATATGCACTCTTCAAGAGCCTTCTGATGAACCGATAAGCCCCACTGGTTTTAACCATCTTCTCTTCCTGGTGTCATACCCTAGGGCTGGGGTGCCTAATATATGGCTTTAACCCCTCACTCTGTAAAGAGGATTCCCAAGCCTGTGATATCCCCCTCCTCTTCTGAGTCACCCACTAGTGGTATGAGTCTCTTTTAGATTGATTCTTGCTCCCTCCTACCAAACTTCGTGTGGTTCTTTCTTTACAGCCTTGGTTGCAGAAGAGCAGTCTGCTAGTCTTCAGGTTGTTCTCAGCAAGAGTTGCTCTATATGTAGTTGTAGTTTTGATGTGTTTGTGAGAGGTCTTGAGCTCAGATTCTTCCCACTCTGCAATTTTGTTCCCAGTCCTTTCAAAACTTTATGTGTATTAACTCATTTGATCCTCATTAAAATCTTTTGTCAGATATTATCATTATCTTCATTTTTCAGACAAATAAAGTTACAGAGCAAGTAAGTGACCTGATCAAAGTTACTTCACAGATTTAATGCAAAGATTTAATAAGGCACTATAGGTAAAGTGCCCAACATAGGGCCTGGCATACTTTTAAAAAGTTGTCAATATATGTTAGTTTCTTTCCTTCATCTTGCCCATCTAATTCATTTGTAAAGCTCAGAAGACTTGTTGAAGAGATCAAATAAAACAATTGAGGAGACAGAGTTTTGAAATTGAAAAAAATTTTGTATTTAAATTAATTAAAATTATTGTTACTATTACTCATTAATCAGCCATCAGACCTAAGACCTATGACTGGGAACTCTAGTTTTATAACAGCAGAATGAAGAATACAAAATACATTTTGAAAATAAGATTCAAATTTAAAAAGTCATGGTTTCTACTTATAATGTTTGAGCCATTTTAAAAATAAAAATCACTTATTTAGTGCCCTCTGAATCACTTATTTAGTGCCTTTATTTTATTTTTAAAATAAAAATCACTTATTTAGTGGAATCCATACTGTGGAATTTAAAACAGATAATTTTTTCTTGCCCTGGTAGCACTGGGGGCAAGAAAATCTGAAGGGAAAAACCTAACAAAAGTTCCGTAGGTTGACCGTGAATCAACATATGCAATCTTTCTTTTCAAAGTGTTTGTACTTGAAGTCTGAAGGAGACAGATCCAAGAGATGGGGAGATAAAGGTGTTTACATAAGGCTAATCTTAGCAGTGTTTTCAGCATATTTTTGTCTTATGAGCAAATTCATAATTACTTTGTGTTTCAGCTATTTTTAAGTCAATTCATCTGTATGTTGTAAAGTAACTTTGAACTAAATTCACATTTTATCTCTCTCTGTCTTTCCATGTGTATTTCATTTCCTTTAACCACTGGTTTTGAAATCCCTTTGCCTAAAGCTTTCACGTCTGTTTGGAGGAGCTTCCTACACATACCCTCTAAATTGTCTTTTAGCCAGGGATATGTACACAGTGTCTTGAACATTGACTGGTAATTAATGCAAGTTAAAAGATTCATCTCAGAAGTATTCAGTTCTTTGCCACAATGTATCCACTGTCTTTCTCATGGTATAGGCCTTGTAAGCCTGTGCATCTTACTCTATGACTCTTTACTACTCCGTTTTTCTCCCTCTTTTTCCACAGAGGTGAGTTTAATGGCTCCAGGAAAGGACAGAGAGAAAGGCAATAAGAGAGCAGGAAATAGACAGAAAGATAGGAGTGTGGAAATATGCACAGAGGGCCCTGCCTCCAGTTCTCAGGATGCTTCAAACCTTTGGTCTGTTACCAAGTTATCTGGGGAGCTATTGATAAATAAACAACAGCCAGAAAAATTACCTCTAAAAAAAAGACAAAGTCTGACCAACATACAGATCAAGCAATTTGGGAGATTTTTGGAAACTCTTAAACCTTCAAAACTTTTGAGCTGTTCAGTGGCACCTGAGGATTGATAAATTATTAATAAGTATTAATTGATGATTGATAATTAGCTTTCATTGTTTATTTTTATTAAAACAACCTTTCTTTAGGAACAGAAATCATGGCTTATATTTCTTTCTTTGTAATTGGTGCCTGGCACATAGTAGGCTTTCAGTAAATGCTTGCTTGCTAAATGAATGAACGAACTTTCTTTTTCCATATCAAAAGATATTGAAAATTATCATAGAAAGAACTAAACCTAGTATCTAGAAAGCAAACTTTCTTTCCAAGTGCTATAAACATAGAAACCTTATACTATTTCCAAGATGCTGAAAGATATAAATTGTCAGATATAAATAGTCAGATATTGACATTTCTTTTAATTATATCAAGACCAAGAATGAATCTTGGGTAACTTAAATAAATTTGAAAATAAAGAAACTTCTCAAAATCAAGGTGAAGAGAAAAGGGAAATGAAATAAGTGGAAAGCTCAAGAGAAAAAGCTCTTGTGTCTAGAGAAATAGTAGCCTTATTCTATACATCTTTCACATTAATTATTTGGCAAGTACATGTAAACCACCTTGTGATACTTTTTTTTTTTTTTTTTTTTTCAGTACGAGGGAAGCCCGATACTTTTTTATTTGGTGTCTTCTATTCCTATTTAACTTTTCATACATTTATTTTTCTCTTTCTGACTGTAGTATAAGTTCATTAAAACAGAGACTACTGTATGTTTATCACGTACGTAGCACTTTTTTACATAACATGTGTGTGTCTGTGTATGTTTCTGTGTATGTGTATACAGAGATTCTCATATTTTTCTAATCATATTTTAGGAAAGGTGAACACCAAGAGGAAGAGCCAAGAACTAATTCTGCAAGTAAATTCTTCAGCTGGCATAATCACTTATACAAATCAATGGTATTTACTCGCATGTTCACACATATTTATAGTGCTTTGTGTCTTAACTAGTTGTACATAACTGGCCACATATGGAAACCTGTCCACTTGCAGATGGGCACATCTACCTACAAGTGATTGTGTCCAACTTTAGAGAGTTATTTAGTGACATTCAAAATCAACCATAGTATTAACATACTTTGAAAGACAGTTCCAATGCCTTTCTAAGGAGCTTATGAACTGGGTCTCTACAACTAACAACAGTATGTACTTATATTATTTTTTTGCATTTGGACACCAGCTTTTGATTTTAAGAGCTGCGGCTACTGAAATTAAAGTTTGCTGAGCACCTAGTGTTTACTCTGAAATTCATTATTATTGTGTCGCACATCAGCCAAGGTAATCATTGGTAATAATTTAGTTTCTAATATTTCTTAGCTATATAAATTGACCCCTTTTTGTCCAGTTAATGTTGGGAGGATGGGAAGACATAGTCCGTCACAGAAAAAAAAAATCTTACTATAGAAGATCAAGTATATACCAAGAAACCAGAGAATGAATTTAAAACATTTTGCATGTCCCCTAAATCACCTGTAAGTTTGTATAAGTCCTCCTTGGATTGGCATGTGGGAGTATCTACTGTGTGTGGTGTTGTCACAATTTGCCCTCTCCTATTGCCCAGACTAGTAGGGTTCCATTTCTTTTTTCTCTGAACCTCAAGCCATTGCATCAATCCTTTGGTTTCATCTGGTTTCCCTCAGGAAACTACTCTGAGAATAGAGGATAAACGACAGCAGGCTTTCAGGATCCAGTCTCAAATTGAAACCTCTAAAAGATCATCATTTTATTGCCAAACTGTCCTCTGAACACAACTTTGGGGGTTATTTTGCTTTAAATAATCTCTGCTTCTTCTTTTGTTCTGCAAAAACTCCCTCCTATTATCCTAGCTTGGTATTTGTTATACCTCAGAAAGTAGCTGATGGTGGAAGGAAACCAAATTTTTCTATAGAACATTAGATGATACCATCACGTTTTTCTGCCTCTTGTGCCTTTATCTTCCACCTTTTATTTCACTTTATTTGTATTAAGATTTTTCATCTCAATGTTACTTTTCCTGTGATAGCTCAAATTAGTAAATCATTGGTTGGACTTTGTAATTTACTCAGCGTATTACATAAACTCATGTTCTGAATGGAAAGCAAAAATGAGTAATTGCTGCAACAACTGTTTATAGAAAGGCTAAGAGCCTTAAAAGATAAAATAGTTACAATACTGTTATTGGTAATAATAACAGCCTTGAGGATAAACACCTCAAGCACCATTCTAAGTGCTTTATATACTATAACTCATTTAATTCTCACAACAATTGCAAGATGTGGACACTATTCTCATTTTACAGATGAAGACAATGAGGAAAAAGAGATCAAATAATTTGCCTAATAGCTAGCAAGAAGGAGACTTGAGATTCAAACAGTCTGTCTCTAGAGTCTAAGTTTATAACTGTCACAATATTTAAAAAATATTGTGGGCATTGCGTCTATCACACATATTAACATATAATCAATTGGTTTATAAAAGGCATGATTTAATAGAGCAAAGAATTACTGCATGTTGGAGAGAGAACTGGCTTGCTGATCCCATAGATCTAATCTCATCTCTCTTGCTTATTAATATAGAGTCTATAATTGGGAATGCCCTTGGAAACCTCCTTGGTTTCTGGCATAACTCAGTGAGGTAAAAGACCAGTCTGTTTTGCAAAGTTTTTAAGGTTTATTGATTTTATCATGGTCATTGGCATAAAGAAATCAGGCAGCATATGGACACTGGAAAGTGTATTTTCTGCTTCTGTTATGTCCTATAGTGACCCATTTCAAATACTTTTTAGCTCAATGTACTGGAAGCCATTTACCATCCCAAACTTTAATTATTAATGTATAAGTGTTTAAAATATATGCATTAAGGCTGATAAAGCAGTGTCTGATTAATGTGCTTTGCATAAATGCACTGACACAACCTTTTTAAAAAAATTAATTCAGCCTGCAAATGAACATCATCCATTTTGCTATCATATTTTATCAGTCTGTAAAGTGCATTCTCACTTCAGTTTTCAGCTCTGGATGCAGAACACTGTGAAAAATGACAGAATTTTAATGAGAAAGTGAACAACATGCCATCAACACCCTTTTGCCAGTAAAAATGGCACAACATCAAAGCTTTAAATCATGTTCTCTCCATACCTTTTGGACATCTGTGATTCTGAGTACTCAAAATCTGCTACATCCATCACCAGGTGCAGCCTTTAAACATGGAGGCACTGTCTACTTCACTGGTTGGCATGGCAACAGTTGTCAAATAATCCCTTGATAATGCTCTTTAATTGATTGTATATATTATTCTGAGATACGTGATTACAAAATGATGTACTGAGGCTCTTAAGTGTGCAGAGCAGCCTAGCTGCATTTAAAGATGCATTGATCCCCTGCCTTTACCCAGAAAACTGACCCTCAGAGTGCTGGAACACTCAGGAGGAAGCATAAATATTAAGTGTTAAGGAAAAGTGGTAAAGCAATGGCACAGTTCATTGCTAATCCAAGTGCATGTTAACTTACTAAACACCAACAGGCTGCATGCTGCATGCAGATATAAAGATATTTCTTAAAATTATACGTAGAAATCAGTTTATTCAAAGATAGCATTATTACCGGAATAGAATATTTTTATTGCATTGGTGGAGAAGTTATAGGCTATTTGGAGACACGTGGCATAATCTTTCTTCATTAGCATGCCTTGGGTTTTTTCTTCTCATGACTCTATATACAATTAGTACAGAATGTGTTGCCAATGTATTGGCTCTCCCGTTGTCTCCATCTCTCAGCTGAATGGCATTCTGTGATTTCTGGCAACTCTATTCAATTGTGAGCAACATGGAAGTGATTAACTTGGAAACTATGCCTAAAGCATCCTGTTGTTTTCATTTCATGTCTTTTTGTTTCCCTCTATAAAATATCCCTTCTAGCATTCCCTCTGCTCTCAAACTTAAGTCCAATGCAATCTACATGAAAGTATAAGTGTGGTTTCCAGTCTAGCAGCATCAGCATCACCTGGGAACTCATTAGAAATGCAGACTCACAAGAAGCCTTGGGAGAAACAAAAATCTATGTTTTAATAAGCTCTTAAGGATTCCTATGCAGTTCACATTTGAGAACCATGGGAATAGGCTAGTCTTAGTTGCACATTAGAATTACCTGGAGAACTTTAAAAACTACCAAAACATTAGCTGCATCTCCCAGAGATTTAATTGCTTTGAGATGCACCTGGTACTTTACCATGTGATTTTAATGAGCTGAGAAGACTGAAGCACCCTGGTATAGGACAACATTGAATGTAAGATACTGAAGTGTTTAGGAGATGGTTACTAACAGACATTCTTATAGCATTCTTTTTGTTTTTATTTTTTAGATCCTATTTCACATTTGTTCATTTAGTTGTACTTTCAGCATTCATTTAGTGCACATTATATGCCATGTGCTGTACTCAGCTTTGGAGATATAATGAAAAACACAGTCTTTAAGTTGAGGGGAGGGGCAGACAATAAAATAGTGAACAGAAGAAAGCAAATGCATATGTAATTATAAATGATGATAAATGCTCTAAAGGAAACAAATCAAATACTGTGATGAAGAATCCAGTGGACCTACTTTATTTAGGGAAGGTCTAAAATGGTGATATTTAAGCTGAAAACTAAAGAATGATTGTAAAAAATTCTATGATTAGGTGGACTCTGGTTGTGGGGTGCAGTTGTGTGTTTGGGGATAGGTAGGGGGGTGTTCTAAGAAGAGGAAAGAGCATGTATACAACCTGTACTAAAGGAAAGCACTTGATGTGTTCAAGGAATTGAAAGCAGGCCACAATAGCTGACACTGAAAAGCTGGAAAGAAAGACCCAGATGAGTTTAGAGAAGAAGGCATGAGGTCTGGTTCTGATATGAGACGAAATAAAGAACGATGTAGGTGCCACAGAGTGGTCTGAAGAAGAGGAAGCAGTACAAATAGGTGTCCTCAGGTGATTTCAAGTCAGTAAAGTCAAGGAATCTTTTAAACTAACCACTTTTCAGCAGGTTTCTAACTGCTTAAACAGATTGCTGCCACTTCAGTTCAATGTTTTGACTCCTACTCTTTTGGAAACCTTGGCCTTCTTGGCTGGAGCAGCTTTGGATGGTATGTTGCCTGAGTTGACGTAATCTAGTACTGACTTTTAGATCTAGAGTCATAATGAAAATCTTAAGATATAGGTAAATTTTCCTGGAGTGACTTAGGATTTTAGCTTCATCTTTAATTACTAGCAGCAGTAGAAATGGAATTTTTCTTTACTGTCTATATAGTGGATATAACTGTATATCTAAATAAGTTGAATATGTAAGGAGGAAACAGAGATTTTCCCTTCTGAACATGTTTGGATTTGTTTTGTTAAATTTCTTTGTGCCTCTTGTGTTCTTTACATTCATGTGCTACATGTTTAGTGCCTTTTACAGTCTTTCTGGAATCTAATTTCCTAAAGTATATATATATAATATATATATACTGGTTTATTATTGCCACAAGTTATTTCTGTCTTTGAATTTTAGTGTCTTATAAGCATCAAAACTTCCTTTGGAACCAGTCCCAGTAGAGACGAGAGAGTTACAGCCAAATTACCTATCAAATGTATGACAAACAACCCAGTAATTAAGTATCCTTTTGCCATACAAGAGGTACAAGCATTTGAAATAATTAAATCAGGTTATATCAAGTCTAAGGTTTATACTAACTTTGTAAATAAGGACAGCATGACAGAAATAATGCAATTTTAAAGGAGAACTTTCAAATACTACCTATTAAAATTGTTAAAAAGGAATAATACTATGATGATTAGCAGGAATAGGGTTTTTTTTTTGAACTTGACAGATGATTTTCTTTTTCTTTTCTTTTTTTTCACAACTCACACACACACACAGTGTATTTTATTTTTACAAGAGATAAACTGACACCAAACATTGTAAATGGATGAGCACAACAAAAACAACGATTGCAATTACCAAACACGAAACACACTCATATTATGTCATAATATTGACATTCAGTCCGTAGTCCTCCACTGTAACAGCTCCTTTACTTCGCAATGAAAATTGATTTGTATATTTTTTGCCTCTGAGTCCTTGTGGGATTTTTTTTTTTTATTCAAACAGAAAGTCACAAAAATTATAATCATCCTCATCAGTTCACTCAGTCCCATATAATTAATTTCTTTTTTCATCTTGATCATTTGTTAGCAGTTTTATGAATTCATCAGTTTTCCATTAGAGTTCTGAAAATGTTTATTCATTCAGTTCAGTAGTATAGTTAGTTACCAGAAACCTGTACTTGTCAGTCTTTTCCATGAATTCCTTGAAGATGAAATCTTTTATAGGAACATTTTTGTGAAAGCATCAGAGTACACCCAGAACTGTCTGTAAATGAAAAAAGACTTAAAAACGACCACAGTTAAAGATTTGATGAAAGTTCATAATAATGCAATTGACAAGGAAATTTAGTTATTTCTGAGATATACATTTTAAAGTAATAACTAGAATTATGACTTATAACATTTACCAGAACATATAAGATTTTTAGGAATTTCATGTAATGTCTGAAACATTTATATTAACATTTCCATACAAATAATCCAAAGAAAGTTTAGTATTAGTTGTTTTTTTTTGTTTGTTTTTTATACTGCAGGTTCTTATTAGCCATCAATTTTATACACATCAGTGTATAAATGTTTCTTAAAAAATTATTTTTCACCATAAAGCTAAGGATACACATAGATAGAAACAATAAATCTAGTGAGCAAATTGGAAAGTAGACTGGAAGTTTTACTGCTTTCTCCAGGTGAAGTCATTGGTAGGTTAATTATCTGTGCTCTAGCAAACACCTTGTCCTTCAATGCTTGTTTGAGATCCAGAATGAGAGCAGGTCAATCAGCACATGAGTAGAGTTTAAGAGGATTGCGTTTTTCATTCTTTAGAGGTCATCAGAGGCCAAGGAGAGGTGAGTAACTGAACCATGGCAAAAGACATTGAGTCAATCAAGAGAAATGAAATGGTGAGTGGCTAAAAGAACTCTTTTTTAGATCTTCTTGTCCCACTTGGTTTAAAACTAGCATAAGATACTACATTATGATGGTGACTTTAACTGTTCTCAACTTGTTATAAAAAGCTCTAGACCTAGTAGCTCACATGATTTTCCCTGGGGGCAATATCACTTCTCTTTGAAAAACAACTTTGAAAACATTTAAATATATATGCAGTGAAAAATAGCATTTTCTCCCTAAAATTACATTTATTGACAAGCAGATCATGAAAAAAAAGAAAGAACTTCACTTTGTGTAGACATCTGGAATGGAGTGCAGGAATTATCTTTTATATTCCACAAAATAATATACCAAATTATCTGTATTCACTCTCCATTTTCAGACTGTACTCAACAGGCACATTGTGCGGGAAACATCAGCAGTTAGAGAGAAATTGTGGAGAAAGCAAGTCTGGAGTTCACAAATGTGCAGACACAGCATGGTATGTGATCGGTCATGGCACAATGCATACTGGGGACATCTTTGTGTTGATGTTTCCACTGGGATAATTAAGAGTGGCATTGTGAGCCCAGAGGGAGACATGAAATTCTAAAAGAAGGAAGTTCTCAGAAAGAGGAATAAGGACATCATTTAATGAACATTTTCTGAATGTTTACTCTGTCAAACACTGAGGCTATAAGAAGTTTCTTGTATATTGGGGGGGATATAGACACTAAAGATGTAATTATGAAATATGTGATAGCAATAATAAAAATGTTAATATTTATTGATCATTTATTTACTAGCATGTTAAGTGCATTTCTATATTATTTAATTTAAACTTCATAAAAACCTAGGACAGTTTTTGTAAACTTTACTATTTCTATTACTATAACTATTAAAATTACTATTGTTGCCCCATTTTGCAGATGAAGAAACTGAGGCCCAAGCAGTCTATATATGTCCCTCAGTTTAATCATCTGGTAAGTGGAAGAGCGGAGATGCAAACTCAGCTTTGTGTGGCTCCAGAGACTGTGATTTAAGCTCTCTGTTACACTGTCTGGGGGAGAGGAGGGCAGGTAAGGAACACAGAGATGGGGCCCAGGTCTGGCCTTGCTGAGGAAAAGGGGAAATTCTTCCGTGAGAAAATGACTAGCTAGGGACTGCCTATTCTTTTCTCTCCCACTGGGATAAATCTCATATTTCCACCGAGGGAAGTCTAGATGAAAATTGTTGCTGGGCTTCCTGTGAGAGGCTGCATAGCCTTGTGGTAAAGAGCATTGACATGGAGCTTGCTGGGGTGAAACCTTCGCTCACAGCTTTGGAACTATGCAAACTTAGGCAAGATTATGTAAAATGGAGATAAAGATTTCTACCTCATAGGCTCATTATGGGAACTGAATTAAATGAGCTTATCTCTGTAAAACATTTACACTTAGCACACACTACACAAGTATTAAATAAATAAATTTGAAAAAGTTATAATACCAAAAATATCAGCAGAAATTCTTCTTTGGGAGAGTTAATTACAAATGGCTTTGCTTAAGAATGCCTCCTAGGGGCTTCCCTGGTGGCGCAGTGGTTGAAAGTCCGCCTGCCGATGCAGGGGATACGGGTTCGTGCCCCGGTCCGGGAAGATCCCACATACCGCGGAGCGGCTGGGCCCGTGAGACATGGCCGCTGAGCCTGCGTGTCCGGAGCCTGTGCTCCGCAACGGGAGAGGCCACAACAGTGAGAGGCCCGCATACCGCAAAAAAAAGAAAAAAAAAAGAATGCCTCCTAGTTTCATCTCAGGTGGAATATTGAGGTTCTTAGTGGCGACAAGGGAGGAGGGCCTTGGGATGAGAAGGGCTGGGGTGTCTGTCTTGGGTTTTATAAAAAAGAGCTTGATTTTTGGCGTTCAAACATTCCTGGATTCAAATCCTGCCTCTGTCTTTTAGATCTTGAACATACAATTTAATAACTTTATTCTCAATTCTTATTAGAGAAATGAGAAAAATAACTCCTATAATTAAATGAATTATTTTTTATGACAAAACTTGTCATAGACTAGGGACTAAAATGGTGGCTGTTAAAAATATTACCACTTATTAGTGAAGTAAGTTAGGAAAACCCAATTTATCTCTGAGTTTCAATTTTCTGCTATATATATCAAGACTTATAGAAATTATAGTATTTATATACATAGTATTAAGGTAGCTAAGAGAGTTATTTCAATTCAGGAAAGACAAAGAAATGAGTAGGACAGAAATTATTTGATTCTTTATCAGGTATAGTACTTGACTTATATTTAGGGGTCACGTGTATTGATGAGAGACAAATTTAAATGACTCTGACAGTTTCTCCCTCCTTCTGGTGGCTTAGCAGACAGCTGGCTCAGCTGGACTGACCCAGGTAGTCAGTATTACTGCCGGTTAAGGATCTTCCTAGGGCCCTCATGTATAGACTTTGCCCTTAAGTATGTGAAACCAACAGCATTGTTCCTGGGCCTGAAGATCTATCAAAATATTTTTTGGTACTCAGGGAAACTAGGTGTTCCCTAGCCCCTCTTAGGCTTAACCCATAATTATGTACTGAGATGTGTGGCAGGGCTCATGCTCTCTTGGCCTGCTCACTGTCACATGTGTAGTCCACTGGCCTGTGTAGGCCCCTCTCTCCTGGAATCTTGGCCATAGTGTGTTATGACCGCCTATGCCTGGCCTATGCTATGAATAATGTCAGTGCAATGCATATGTTCTTTTGCTTTTCTCTTTCTAAGTTTTGTCCCCAATAAACCCTATATTATGCTTGTATTACGTGGCACTATTGATGTGTATCCATGATCTGCTTGCATAATATGTACCAAAAATGTCTGTCTTTAAATTATACTTTGAGCTGCAAAATCTTCTCACAATAGGTGGCATAAGGGCCTGAGATCAACCTCTGGTGAATAGTTGCACTGAAAAAAATTGTGGGCAGAATGCCTCACACTTCATTATTTCAGTTATCTCTCTCTCTCCCTCTACCCACTCTCTCCCTCTTTTCTTGTTGCTGGGTGATAGCATGTGATTCATAATTCATGAAAATTAACTGCACATATGATTGTACTGTCCAATTTATTTTATGAGGGGTTTTGATGATTTCACAGGAAGGACCCATCCCATACTTGGGAATAAGTTGACTAGAGGTGAGTAGTGTCTTCTCCCTGGAGGCTAGGAGGATGGCAGTGGTGGTGGTGGCCACAGATGGAAGACAGCTTTAGACAGTGTAGTGACAGGTTTATAAGTCTCCAAGCCAAAGACAACTTTCAGAGGAGGCCTGCACTGGGCAGGAATGGGCCTGTACTGGTACCCCTGTTGTGCTCAGACACTGACTGGGGCCAGCGTAGGGGAAGAATGGTCTTGGCACAAATGTAGAGGTGAATCCAAAGGGACAGCAGCTGGATCTGCCAGGCATCCATGCTCCAGGCAGCAGGAGATCTAAGCAGTGTCTTTCCATGACTGCTGCAGCCATAAGACCGTATAAGATCTAGTCTCTGGCTACTTCTTTGCCATATCACCAACCACAGTCCTGCTAGCTTATCTGCTCCTGTCCTGCTGACCTCCTTGCCACTTCCTGAACACAATGAATATTCTCCTGCCTCATGGCCATTGCAATAATTACTTCATCTACCTGGAAAATTTTCACCATATATTTATCTGTATGGTTTGTTCCCTCAATTTGGTTTTCCTTCAAGAGTTCCATGTCAGAGTTGCCACTCTGACCACTCTATCCAAAATAACACATTCCCTGCTCCAACATACTCCACTGTACTCTCCTTTTTTTTTTTTTTCTGCATTGTGTTTATTTTCTGTTTATTTCCATAAGAAGGTAAGCTTTATGAGAGCAGACCTCACTTTTGTTCTCTAATAAATGACATGCATCTAGGATAAGTGTCTATCACATATTAAGTGCTCAGTAAATGTTTTTGGAATGAATAAATATTTACTTGCATTTCATTCATTCCACACAATCTCACTTATTGTAAACAGTACCCTTATATGCCAGGAGGGAGATCTATTACTTTAAGACATATGTCAGTAAGAATTACTTCTATAATCTGCTGAAGAATCTTTACCGGGGAGATGATAAATGTTCTTACTGATTATAAATTTCATGACACAAATCAGTGGGGGTGGGGGAGAAGAACTTCCTTATTTTTAATTGACTTCATTTATTTACAAAGTCTTGGACTCAAATGAGCTTTTCTACAATAGAGCAAGCTCCAATCTCTAAATCAATATGACATCTTTTGCTTAGGTTTTATCACCATTGTGTTATGTTTTACTCATAATTGTGTAGTTAGTCTCTAGATATTCTAACCCCTCCTACCATCATCCCTACTTCTCAGCACTCCATCTTTCATTCCTTTCATAGCAAAATTCATTTTACATTTTGCTTACATTTTTGTGCTCTGGTGGCCCCACTGGATTGCTAGTCTCCACAGCGTTCAAGGACTCCACTAATCGGTATCCTCTACTATTTTAATGACCACATGGAATGCAATCCATTTTTGACTCACCACTGGATACCTCTTTCACACACTCAGTCTGTTGCTGTTTATCATTATTCCTTGTTCATATTCCTCATTCATTTTCCATTTATGTGAATATGGCTGTGTGCAGGTCAATTTTATTTCAGTTTTACAGTAAGATTTCTTGAGATCCAATTAAGCATTTTTCTCATGCTCAAATACACAGTGTCTACTACAGGATTCCCTTTGTGCTCTAATTTTATAATGAAACTGAAAGGAAATCAATCAAGTTCCTTTGGCATGGGTTGCTTGTTATAAACTCATGCTGTTTATTGCTTATTTTATGTTCCTCTGCATTTTACAGAAATACTTTTCAGTACATTTCCACTATTTCAGTAGATTATTACTAAACCTTGATCACAGTTTGTTTTTCAAGAAGTTAATGCTATTTTTGTATTTCTTGGTTCTATCTCAGTTCTTACTGATTTAAAAATGACATTTAATAAGAAATGATTAAGCCGTTCATCTGACAAATGTATGTGTACCTACACTAATAGTTACTTATAATATATGAAGTTTTCCAAATAAATTTATTCATAAAAATATAATATCACAGAAACACTCCGCTAGAAGACAATGCTCTGTTTTATGAAGTGCAAGCAAGAGAATGGCTATGAATTTACTAGCTTCATCATGAAGAAAAAACATAGAGAGATGGTCAATGTATTAGTTTCCTAGGCTACCATAACAAAGTACCACAAATTAGGTGTCTTAAAAAACCATAAATTTATTCTTTCATAGTTTTGGATGTCCAAAGCTCAAAATCAAGTTGTTCACAGGCTAGCCTCCCTCTGAAGGCTCTACGAAAGAATCCTTTCTTGCCTCATCCTAGTTTGTGGTGGTTACTGACAATCCTTGTCTTACAGCTGCCTCACTCTATTCTCTGTCTGTATTGTTCTGTGACCTTCCCTGTGTCTCCTCTGGGTCTCTCTATTCAAATATCCCTCTCCCTTCTCTTATAAATAAATCAGTCATTGGATTTCAGCCCTACCTTAATCCAGTATGACCTCATCTGAACTTGATTACATCTGTAAAAACCTTATGATAGTAATAATAAAGTCATATTCACAGGTACTAGGGGTTAGGACTTAAACATATATTTTTGGAGAACACAATTCCATTCATGACATCCAAATTCCCAAACCTCTGAATCTTTGGCCAGTTAATGTGCTGAAAATACACCAGAAAGGTTGTCTTAGTCCATTTGGCCTGCTATAATAGAATACCAGAGACTGGGTGGCTCAAACAACAAACATCTCTTTCTCACAGTTCTGGAGGCTGGGAAGACGAATATCAAGGCACTGGAAGATTCAGTGTCTGCTGAGAGCCCACTTCCTGATTCTTAGATGGTCGTCATCACTCTGTGTCCTCACATAGTAAAAAGAGGACTAGAAAGTTC
This sequence comes from Neophocaena asiaeorientalis asiaeorientalis, assembly GCF_003031525.2. Lineage (NCBI taxonomy): Eukaryota > Metazoa > Chordata > Mammalia > Artiodactyla > Phocoenidae > Neophocaena > Neophocaena asiaeorientalis. The sequence goes on from NW_020174826.1 coordinate 154,584, forward strand.
TCTGGTGTCTCTTTTATAATGACACTCATCCCATTCATGAGGGGTTCATACACTGGGGTTTAGGATTTCAACATATGAATTTTGGAAGACACATTCCATAATAATTATAATCTAGGCAGTGGGATTCAATATCTGATTGCTCTCCCATTCTGGTGACCTGGTTGGGGGCTTGAGTGATCCTTTGGCTTAGATTAGAGGTAGACTCAGTGTCTTGCCCATTATACATTTTTTTGGGGGGGGGGCATTGAGTCCCATTCTGGTTCTAAAAGAGACTGAGAGACAAAATGAAAAGAGGCAACATATACATAAATGGCAATGATGGGGGGGAGAGAGAGACAGACAGAGACAGAGAGAGAGAGGGAATGAATTCCTCAAAAGGGAACTATGTACTGCATCAAGATCTTTTAACCTCTTTGCTACTCTGTGGAAAGTACCACTATCATCATGGCTAATTATGGGTTGAATCCCTTTCAGAGCAATTAGAGGGAAGAATTGAACTCTTTGTGAAAGTTTAGATGCCTCAAATAATTCTGAGAGACGATAATTATGTCTTACTTATTTTGTAACTTAAGAGATTGCTTAAACCAATGATGTGCTGGTAAGCTGTCTCTATTTTTAAGAAGTCCTGATTTGTAGCATTTGTCAGTTTACATGGTGTAAATACTTCCACCATGGTCAATTTCATGATACCAATGGTTTAACAACTGGCTCTCAAAACTCCTGAAAATTTTATAATTGGATCTTGTGAGCCAGTATATAACATAAATATGGTCTCATTATGGTTTAAGACATGAAAAATATGTAAAAGGGAGCAAGGAATGTCAAAATTTAGCTTTTTTTTGTTTTAAATTTAAAGATGCAAATTAAGTCAACAAAAGGCAGCCCAAGTAATCAATTACTTCAAAAATTGTAATCCTTCATGTCAGTGAGTTTACACTGTCATGGGGATACTTACAGGTAGATGTTTAAATCAGTGTAAATTTCATAGAAAACAACTTGCTGACCCTATTCAAACCAGTACTGCCTCTATCACTCTATTCTCTTGTTCTGCATTATTTTTCCTTTTAGCACTTATCACTATATAATATTATATTATTTATTAATTTATTTTCTGTTTTTTCCTACTATATAAGCTCCATGGTGAAGGGCTCATGTTTATCTCATTCACTGTGGAATGGCCATACCGAGAACAGTGCCTATCATTTAGTAGGTACTCAATATATGTGTTGAAGTAACAAATGGATGAATAAATGAATGTGTGAATGAAATATATTGAAATAATAAATGGATGAATAAATGAATGTGTGAATGAAACAAAAATCTGTTCTTATTTATACATCTTGCTATAATTTATTCTTAAGGCCTGCTTAATATTTTGTCATAGGTATGTACCACAATTTATGTAGTCAATCTTCTATTACGTGTATCTTCCTGTATTGAATATCCTTATATGTACATCTTTGTACACCTGCATATCTGTAGGTTAAATATCTAGAACTAGAATTGCTGGGTTAAAGAATATATACTTAAATTTTTGGTATATATATCACCAAGTTGCCCCCAAAAGTAGTTATACAGATTTGTATTCTTTTACTGACTTAAAAAATCCTATTTCTGAGTTTTTAAAATGACTTGTTAACAAATAAGCCTAAATGGATATTCCAAATTCATGATGAAATACACGTAGTTCAAGTGAAAAGCCAGCCTCAGGCTTGATGAACACTAGAAGAATTTCCATTTATATTAAGAACAAGGCAGAGATGCTCACTGAAGACAAAAGAGTTGGATGGAGCAGGACTTTGGAGATGGTTGATGAGGCATGGGATGATGGGTTGAGTGATCAGGGTCAACAGGGCATTCCACATACAGATGTGCAGGCATGGAGTGCACAAGGGGGCACAACAGAGTGCCATTCACATGATAGACAGTACAGATTTGTGTATTTGATATGATACTTTTCTGGAGATAGCAGGAAACCATCTTGTTCCAACAAAATCAGGATATTATGACAATTTTCTGACAGATGAAAGGAAAATGTTTTGAGGAAGAGTACTTATTCTAATTTGCTCAAAGGTACAAAATGGGCTAGTGGTGGCTCTGAAAGACAGCATTGAATGATGGCCCAGCTCAGCCCATCCACTATGTCAGGAGCTGAATGGAGCCAAAGAAGCTACAGATTATCCATTGCCATTAGAGTGAGTTCTGTATGTGGTCTGGGATGATGAGACACAAGATCAGTTTTCTCATTGCAATCTAGTGAGGACCAGCCACTGACAGCTGCCTGTCAATTGACAGGTGAAGATCATCTGGCAGAAGTGAGACTTGTCCAGACTCTGAGATTTGTTGAAATCTATCACTTTACCTGCCCAGAGCATACTGAAGCATCTTTAAACAGAAAAACAGAAATTGGGATCCTTGATACCACAGACATAGGAAGGAACTCTCCCAGCACCTGTTATCAGCTGAGATAAAATGGGCATACGTTTGTATACATGTGATATAATATTGTTTGATAAATTCAAGCGATTTGAAAATTCATGATGTCTTTATTACGTGTGGCTCTGGATAAGTGTGTGGAAATGTATGTCAGGTAGAGAATTCTCTGGAACAAATTCAGGCTCTTCAAAAGAAAAAGACTTTGCTTAGAAATAGAAGAAACAAAATAACTATATGTAATAACTAGACAATAAAAGGAAACTTGGGTCAGATTGGAACCAAGATGAACATAATTACTGGAGTACACAAATTCTTATTTTTTAGATCAAAGTAGGCCTTAATGTCCACATCCCCAAGTCCCCTGGCTTGTCAACTTTCTGTATAACCAAATGCCTGATTGATGCTATACCAGTGTGAGGAGAAGGCTCCTCTTGTCACCATTGGAACGGAGAGGTACTTTTGAAGCTCTAAACATCCAAATAATTGGAGCCAATCCCACAGGAAAAACTTACTCAGCTTTTGGCTATATCCAGAGCAGACTGGTTCCCTTATTAATATGTGCTTTGGAATGCATTTCCCTGCCTAAATATGTTATAAATGATACTAGCACTGTCTACGAGAACCTCTAAAACTACACTGTAGTTGTATCCCTTATTTGTTATTATAAATTAATGTGCTCAACTAACATTAAAGAATGGTGTTGTAAGTGATATTTAGGAAAATATGCAAGAGGATTGTAAAATGATTTAAAGGCATGATCTTGGGCTAAAACTGAAAATAACAGAAGTTATTATGACTTAAGAGAATATGGGTCAAGTGCTGAAAAAGATCTTAGATTTTTTTACTCATCTGTTCAACAGGGACTTATTAAGTACCTCATATGTGAAGCATGTGGCCCAAAGTTCACTTGAAACATGTAGATCAATAGGAAAGATGAGGCATGCTTACATGGAAATAACAGGAGAATGAGGAGTTAAATAATAAAGCACCAACGTATTGCCTGGGCCACAGTGAGTAGTATAGTCTACAAGTGGTACAAAAGAAACAGATATGAATTGAAGTGTAGAGAAGATTTCTTGGAAGGAATAGAATTTGAGCTATATTTTATTTAATTTATTTTTTTGTGTTCAGATATTTTTTAAACATCTTTATTGGAGTATAATTGTTTTACAATGTTGTGTTAGTTTCTGCTGTATAACAAAGTGAATCAGCTATATTTATACATATATCCACATATCCCCTCCCTCTTTGAGCTATATTTTAGACTAGGTAGGATTTTTCAATTCATTAAACATTGTGAGCAGTGATTTGTAAACTGAAATAAGCATGGACTCCATTTCTATAAAAAGCTGAGAACTCAAATGGAGCAGAGGATTTGTGTATTGTAAAGTTTGGATAGCTTGGAGGGAGAGGATGGAGGGGGCATTAGAGGTGCCAGACTATGGAATGCCTTAAAATCTGGGCAAAGACATTGATCTTAACTGCAGACAATGAGAAATTTTTGTCATTTGTTGTATTAGTCAGGGTTATCTAGAGAAACAGAACCTATCTATATCTATATCTAATCTATATCCATAATATTACATAGATAAATAAAACATAATGAGATTTATTATAAGGAATTGGCTTATGTGATTATGGGGGCTGAGGAGTCCCATAATCTGTTGTCTGAAACCTGGAGACCCAGGAAAGTTGGTGGTGTAAATTCTAGTCCAAGTTCAAAGACCCAAGAACCGAAGTGCTACTGGTGTAAGTTTTAGTCCGAGGTCAAGAGCAGACCAATGTCTCAGCTCAAAGTCAGGTAGAGAGAGCCAATTTAACCTTCCTCCACCTTTTTGTTCTATTCAGATCCTCAACAGATCGGATGTTGCCCACTACACTGGGGAAGATATCTGCCTTATTCAGTTTACTGATTCAAATGCTAATCTCTTCCAGAAACATTCTCACAGACACACTCAGAAAGTATATTTAACCAGATATCTGGACAGCCTGTGGCCCAGTCAGGTCAACACATAAAACTAATCATCGCAATTGTTGAATAGGGAACAATATAACATATATTTTTTAAAAAAACTTCCCTTTAGAAATATTGAGTTGTAGTAGTAGGTTAAGTGGTTAGAGGCAAGACAGATGAGAAGCAATGTTAACACACTGTTAACATGCTCTTGTAGGGCTATAGAAGTTAAGTAATAAAAGTCAAGGATGTGTTTTATAGGAAGGATCTCAAAGTATTTGGTGATTGACTTGGAGGTAAAGAAGTGAGTCAAAAGTTTTATGCCCTGGATGTAGCATTAGCAAAAATGAGAATTTTGAGGGAAGACTACACTTTTGAGGAATTTCATATATTCAAGCTCAGATATAGACAACATGAGGCACAATATACAACTTGGGCATGAGGCCGTGATTAAGTGTTATGCCATGGTGTGAATAAGAGGCAAAGGACTTTTGGCCTCCCAGACAATCAAGATTATTATAAAGTCTGGTCAGTGCATAGAGATATTTTTTTATGTATATAGTAGTCAAATAGCAAAATTTTAATAAACTTTAGAGCTCAGAGTCATAATGGGACTGAAGAGAGGGGATTCTAGAGTAGAGTACTGAAGAAGTAGAGAAACAGAGGGCATTTACCAAGTCAAAGGAAGACAAGCACCGAAGGCAAACCCTGTGAGCAGTGGTGCTGGTGGTAAGTGAGGGAACATTAGATAAGTGCTTGGTTGTAGAGCAACCCAGAGAAGCAGGAAGAAGAACAAATAGACCTTAGTTGGAAGAGGTGGCTGCCCATATTTTCTCAAGGTAATCAAGTTGCTATCCACTTTTTAATAAAAATACAGTGAGTAGCCTGACATTAAATGTTTGCAATTTTTAGCTATTAGTACTAGTAAGTTATTTAAAAAAATAATGGCTCCCTTCTTTTCTCCTCATATGATATAGATGTAGTTTATATTCTGATTCCTTCCCTAAACTGGGTTTCTTGAGGACTAAAGAACCTGTTTTCTTTCTGATCCTTGGATATGAAAAAGTAATAAGTATCTGGTTATCAATCATATTTATGGAATAAATATGAACAGATAAATGTATGAATGGCAGAAGGGAGGAAGGAAAATAATACAGATTTAAATATTCTATGCAAGAATACTCTATCCTAGAAACTATTCAGCAAGATGATATACAGTCTTCCCTCAGTATCTGTGAGAGGTTGTTTCCAGGACCCACTGGTGATAACAAAATTTGTGGATGCTCAAATCCCACATTCAGCCAGCTGAGTCCCTTGATCCTATCTGAGCTTCCAAATCCACCATGGATCGGGTAGTACTGTATTTATTGAAAAAACTGTGCATATAAGTGGACACGTGGTTCAAACTCATGTTGTTCAAGGATCAACTGTAATCTAACTACAAATCGGAGAGTGCATAAAAGTGCTTTTATTCAGTAAAACTAGATTTGAATCAAGAAATTTCTACATGTATGCCCTCAAGAACTTTATATTATAAAATGAGTTGAAACTCCAGCATAAAGACTTTTAATTAATTAATTATTTTTCTTATTAGTCATCCATTTTATACATATCGGTGTATACATGTCAATCCCAATTGCCCAATTCATCACACCACAACCCCCACCACCCGCTGATTTCCCTCTTGGTGTCCTTACGTTTTTTCTCTACTTCTGTGCCTCAATTTCTACTCTGCAAACCAGTTCATCTGTACCATTTTCTAGGTTCCACATATATGCGTTAATATACGATAATTGTTTTACTCTTTCTGACTTACTTCACTCTGTATGACAGTCTTTAGATGCATCCACGTCTCTACAAATGACCCAAGTTCATTCCTATTTATGGCTGGTAATATTCCATTATATATATGTACTACATCTTCTTTATCCATTCGTCTGTTGATGGGCATTTAGTTTGCTTCCATGACTTGGCTATTGTAAATAGTGCTGCAATGAACACTGGGACGTTCTTTAAGAAACCTCCGTACTGGTCTTCATAGTGGCTGTATCAATTTACATTCCCACCAACAGTGCAAGAGGGTTCCCTTTTCTCCACACCCTCTCCAGGATTGGTTGTGTGTAGATTTTCTGATGATGCCCATTCTAACTGGTGTGAGCTGATACCTCATTGTAGTTTTGATTTCCAGTTCTCTAATAATTAGTGATTTTGAGCAGCTTTTCATGTACTTCTTGGCCATCTGTATGTCTTCTATGGAGAAATGTCTATTTAGGTCTTCTGCCCATTTTTTGATTGGGTAGTGTGTTTTTCTAATATTGAGCTGCATGAGCTATTTATACATTTTGGAGATTACTCCTTTGTCCGCTGATTCGTTGGCAAATATTTTCTCCCACTCTGAGGATTGCCTTTTCGTTTTCTTTGTAGTTTCCTTTGCTTTGCAAAAGGTTTTAAGTTGCATTAGGTCCCATTTGTTTATTTTTGTTTTCATTTCCATTACTCTAGGAGGTGGATCAAAAAAGATCTTGCTGTGATTTATGTCAAAGAGTGTTCCTACCATGTTTTACTCTAAGAGTTTTGTAGTGTCTGGACTTACATTTAGGTCTCTAATCTATTTTGAGTTTATTTTTGTGTATGGTGTCAGGGAGAGTTCTAATTTCCTTCTTTTACATGTAGCTGTCCAGTTTTCCCAGCACCACTTATTGAAGAGACTATCTTTTCTCCATTGTATATCCTTGCCTCCTTTGTCATAGATTAGTTGACCATAGGTGCGTGGGTTTATCTCTGGGCTTTCTATGCTATTCCATTAATCTATATTTCTGTTTTTGTGCCAGTATCATATTGTCTTGATTACGATAGCTTTGTAATAGAGTCTGAAGTCAGGGAGTCTGATTCCTCCAGCTCCTTTTCTCTTCCCTCAAGACTGCTTTGGGTATTGGGAGTCTTTTGTGTCTCCATACAAATTTTAAGATTTTTTGTTCTAGTTCTGTAAAAAATGATGTTGGTAATTTGATAGGGATTGCATTGAATCTGTAGATTGCTTTGGGTAGTATAGTCATTTTCACAATATTGATTCTTCCAATCCAAGAACATGGTGTACCTCTCCATCTGTTTGTGTCATCTCTAATTTCTTTCATCAGTGTCTTATAATTTTCTGCATACAGGTCTTTTGTCTTCTCAGGTAGGTTTATTCCTAGGTATTCTATTCTTTTTGTTGCAATGGTAAATGGGAGTGTTTTCTTAACTTCTCTTTCAGATTTTTCATCATTAGTGTATAGGAATGCCAGAGATTTCTGTGCATTAATTTTGTATCCTGCAACTTTACCAATTCATTGATTAGCTCTAGTAGTTTTCTGCTGACAACTTTAGGATTCCCTCTATATAGTATCATGTCATCTGCAAACAATGACAGGGTTACTTCTTCTTTTCCAATTTAGATTCCTTTTATTTATTTTTCTTCTCTGATTGCCATGCTTAGTACTTCCAAAACTATGTTGAATAACAGTGGTGGGAATGGACATCCTTGTTTTGTTCCTGATCTTAGAATAAATGCTTTCAGTTTTTCACCACTGAGAATGATGTTTGCGTGGGTTTGTCATATATGCCCTTTATTATGTTGAGGTAGTTTCCCCCTATATGGCCACTTTCTGGAGAGTTTTTATCATAAATGGATGTTGAAGCTGGTTGAAAGCTTTTTCTGCATCTATTGAGATGATCATATGGATTTTCTCCTTCAGTCTGTTAATATGGCATATCACATTGATTGATTTGCGTATATTGAAGAATCCTTGCATTCCTGGAATAAACCCCACTTGATCATGGTGTATGATCCTTTGAATGTGCTGTTGGATTCTGTTTGCTAGTATTTTGTTGAGGATTTTTGCATCTACATTCAGTGATATTGGTCTGTAATTTTGGGTTTTTTTGTATTATCTTTGTCTGACTTTGGTATCAGGGTGATGGTGGCCTCATAAAATGAGTTTGTGAGTGTTCCTTCCTCTGCAATTTTTTTGGAAGAGTTTGAGAAGGATGGGTGTTAGCTCTTCTCTAAATGTTTGATAGAATCCACCTGTGAAGCCATCTGGTCCTGGACTTTTGTTTGTTGTAAGCTTTTTAATCAGAGTTTCAATTTCATTACTTGTGATTGGTCTGTTCACATTTTCTATTTCTTCCTGGTTCAGTCTTGGAAGGTTATACCTTTCTAAGAATTTTTCCATTTCTTCCAGGTTGTCCATTTTATTGGCATAGAGTTGCTTGTAGTAGTCTCATAGGATGCTTTGTATTTCTACGTTGTCTGTTGTAACTTCTCCTTTTTCATTACTAATTTTATTGATTTGAGTCCTTTCCCTCGTTTTCTTGATGAGTCTGGCTAATGGTTTATCAATTTTGTTTATCTTTTGAAAGAACCAGCTTTTAGTTTTATTGTTCTTTGTTATTGTTTTCTTTGTTTCCATTTCTTTCATTTCTGCTCTGATCTTTATGATTTCTTTCCTTCTGCTAACTTTGGGTTTTGTTTGTTCTTCTTTCTCTAGTTCCTTTAGGTGTAAGTTTAGATTGTTTATTTGAGATTTTTCTTGTTTCGTGAGGTAGGCTTGTACAGCTATAAACTTCCCACTTAGAACTGCTTTTGCTGCATCCCGTAGGTTTTGGATCGTCGTGTTTTCATTGTCATTTGTGTCTAGGTATTTTTTGATTTCCTGTTTGGTTTCTTTAGTGATCTCTTGGTTATTTAGTAACGTGTTGTTTAGCCTCCATGTGTTTGTTTTTTTTACAATTTTTTCCCTGTAATTGATTTCTAATCTCATAGTGTTGTGGTCAGAAAAGATGCTTGGTATGATTTCAATTTTCTTAAATTTACTGAGGCTTGATTTGTGAACCAAGATGTGATCTGTCCTGGAGAATGTTCTATGCATACTTGAGAAGAAATTGTAATCTGCTGTGTTTGGATGGAATGTCCTATAAATATCAATTAAATCTACTTGTTTTATTGTGTCATTTAAAGTTTGTGTTTCCTTATTAATTTTCTGTTTGGATGATCTGTCCATTGGTGTAAGTGAGGTGTTAAAGTCCCCCACTATTATTGTGTTACTGTCAACTTCCTCTTTTAGATCTGTTAGTAGTTGCCTTATGTATTGAGGTGCTCCTATGTTGAGTGCATATATATTGATAATTGTTTTATATTTTTCTTGGATGGATCCCTTGATCATTATGTAGTGTCCTTCCTTGTCTCTTGTAAGATTCTTTATTTTAAAGTCTATTTTATCTGATATGAGTATTGCTACTCCAGCTTTCTTTTGATTTCCATTTGCATGTAATATCTTTTTCCATCCCCTCACCTTCAGTCTGTATGTGTCCCTAGGTCTGAAGTGAGTCTCTAGTAGACAGCATAAATATGGGTCTTGTTTTTGTATCCATTCAGTGAGACTGTGTCTTTTGGTTGGAGATTTTAATCCATTCACATTTAAGGTCATTATTGATATGTATGTTCCTATTACCAATTTCTTAATTTTGGAGGGGTTTGTTTTTTTAGGTCCTTTTCTTCTCTTGTGTTTCCCACTTAGAGAAATTCCTTTAGCATTTGTTATAGAGCTGGTTTAGTGGTACTGAATTTTCTTAGTTTTTGTTTTCTCCTTCGAATCTGAATGAGATTCTTGCCAGGTAGCGTAATCTTCATTGTAGTTTCTTCCCTTTCATCACTTTAAATATGTCCTGCCACTCCCTTCTGGCTTGTAGAGTTTCTGCTGAGAAATCAGCTGTTAACCTGATGGGAGTTCCCTTGTATGTTATTTGTCATTTTTCTGTTGTTGCTTTCAATAATTTTTCTTTGTCTTTAATTTTTTGCCAATTTGATTACTCTGTGTGTCAGCGTGTTTCTCCTTGGGTTTATCCTGTATGGGACTCTCTGTGCTTCCTGGACTTGGGCGGCTATTTCCTTTCCCATGTTAGGGAAGTTTTTGACTATAATCTCTTCAGATATTTTCATGGGGCCTTTCTCTCTCTCTTCTCCTTCTGGGACCCCTATAATGTGAATGTTGTTGCATTTAATGTTGTTCCAGAGGTCTCTTAGGCTGTCTTCATTTCTTTTCATTCTTTTTTCTTTATTCTGTTCTGCAGCCATGAATTCCACCATTCTGCCTTCCAGGTCACTTATGTATTCTTCTGCCTCAGTTATTCTGCTATTGATTCCTTCTACTGTATTTTTCATGTCAGTTATTTGTTGTTCATCTCTGTTTGTTTGTTCTTTAATTCTTCTCCATCTTTGTTAACCATTTCTTGCATCTTCTTGATCATTGCCTCCATTTTTTTCCTGAGGTCCTGGATCATCTTCACTATCATTATTCTGAATTTTTTTTCTGGAAGATTGCCTATCTGCATTTCTTTTAGTTGTTTTTCTGGGTTTTATCTTGTTTCTTCATCTGGTACATAGCCATCTGCCTTTTCATCTTGTCTATCTTTCTGTGAATGTGTTTTTTGTTCCACAGGTTGCAGGGTTGTAGTTCTTGCTTTGGCTGTCTGTCATGTGGTGGATGAGTCTATCTAAGAGGCTTGTGGAAGTTTCCTGTTGGGAGGGACTTGTGGATAGTAGAGCTGCAAGACTTTTTTATATTACAACCTTAGTTGTACTTTGGTAGGATCTCGTTTCTTATACATAATATATATAACATATATCTTAAAAAAATAAAGCAAACTTGGAATGTGGTTCCCATACCTCATATTATTGTAGCATCTTTTATAACAGGGGTTTTTACAAAAAACGTACCTTGCCTTAAATATCCTCCCCATTCTTAAACATTGGAGCAAATATAAATAGTTGCTGTGGTAGACATGAGTGTGCACCATGATTCCTAGTTCTCCTGGGAACATACACTCTTGGAATCAAGTCTGGTCTTCTGACTTGCTTTGGTGAATGAAATTTAGATGGAAGTGAGGAAGATCACTTCTAGGCCAAAGTCTGTAATAGTTGGTGGCCATGCTCTTCATGCTTTAATCCATTCCTAGGTAGATTCTGAAACATCATGCTGAAAATGCAGCAACATAAGATAATGGAACCTTTGTCATTTTATGTCCCTGAACACCTGTGATGGCAGCTCACCAAGCTGATCCCTACTGGATACAGTGCAAATGAGAAATAAATGTTTTAAACTACTGAAATTTTTGTGGTTGATTATTAGCACAATATAATCCAGGATATCCTGAATAAGTCCATGTACTTTTTAAAAAAGGGGATTTTTCCCCATAATTCTGAAATTGTTTGGAAAAACTTACTATAAGACTATGTTATTGCCCTTACATAGATAAAGTTAAAATACATTAACAACTAAAAGTTTTATAGAACTTTCCTTTTGTGAGTGAAGGATTAACACCACATTTCATAATCTGTTTTATTTTTTTCTACCTCAATGACACCAATAGTGTATCTATATTTTTAGTATGCCTAATGGAGATTATTTTTATTTTATTTATCTTTTATTAATATTTATTGGAGTATAGTTACTTTACAAAGTTTTGTTATTTTATTTTCTTAATTTTTTATTAATTTCTATTGGCATATAGTTGCTTTACAATGTTGTGTAAGGGAGATAATTGATAGTTCTGCTTTTACAATTTTATGTATTCTTGCGATTTTTTTTTGCTTTCATTTTTTAACATTTTTACTGGAGTATAACGCTTTACGTTGTTGTGTTAGTTTCTGCTGTATAACAAGGTGAATCAGCTTTATGTATACATATATCCCCATATCACCTTCCTCTTTTGTGTCCCTCCAACCCTCCCTATCCCACCCCTCTTGGTGGTCACAAAGCACCGAGCTGATCTCCCTGTGCTATGAGGCTGCCTCCCACTAGCTATCTATTTTACATTTGGTAGTGTATATATGTCAATGCCACTCTCTCACTTCGTTCCAGCTTACCCTTCCCCCTCCCTGTGTACTCAAGTCCCTTCTCTACATCTGTGTCTTTATTCCTGCCCTGCCCCTAGGCTCTTTGGAACCTTTTTTTTTTTTTTAATATTCCATATATACGTGTTAGCATACAGTATTTGTTTTTATTTTTCTGACTTACTTCACTTTGTATGATACACTCTAAGTCCATCCACCTCACTACAAATAACTCAATTTCATTTCTTTTTATGGCAGAGTAATATTCCATTGTATATATGTGCCACATCTTCTTTATTCATTCATCTGTCTATGGATACTTAGGTTGCTTCCATGTCCTGGCTATTGTAAATAGAGCTGCAATGAACATTGTGCTACATGACTCTTTTTAAATTACAGTTTTCTCAGGGTATATGCCCAGTAGTGGGATTGCTAGGTCATATGGTCGTTCTACTTGTAGTTTTTAAGAAACCTCCATACAGTTCTCCACAGTGGCTGTATCAATTTACATTCCCAACAAGAGTGCAAGAGGGTTCCCTTCTCTCCACACACTCTCCAGCATTTATTCTATGTAGATATTTTGATGACGGCCATTCTGATTGGTAAGAGGTGATATCTCATTGTAGTTTTGATTTGCATTTCTCTAAAAATTAGTAACATTGAGCTTCCTTTCATGTGTTTGTTGACAATCTGTATATCTTCTTTGGAGAAATCTCTCTGTAGGTCTTCTGCCCATTTTTGGATTGGGTTGTTTGTTTTTTTGATGTTGAGTGCATGAGCTGCTTGTATATTTTGGAGATGAATCCTTTGTCCATTTCTTTGTTTGCAAATATTTTCTCCCATTTTGAGGGTTGTCTTTTTGTCTTGTTTATGGTTTCCTTGACTGTGCAAAAGCTTTGAAGTTTCATTAGGTCCCATTTGTTTATTTTTGTTTTTATTTCCATTTCTCTAGGAGGTGGGTCAAAAAAGATCTTAATGTGATTTATGTCACAGAGTGTTCTGCCTTTATTTTCCTCTAAGATTTTTATAGTGTCTGGCGTTACATTTAGGTCGTTAATCCATTTTGAGTTTATTTTTGTGTATGGTGTTAGGAAGTGTTCTAATTTCATTCTTTTACATGTAGCTGTCCAGCTTTCCCAGAACCACATATTGAAGAGGCTGTCTTTTCTCCATTGTATATTCTTGCCTCTTTTATCGAACATAAGATGACCATATGAGTGTGGGTTTATTTCTCGGCCTTATATCCTGTTCCACTGACCTATATTTCTATTTTGTGCCAGAACCATACTGTCTTGATTACTGTAACTTTGTAGTATAGTCTGATGTCAGGGAGCCTAATTTCTCCTGCTCCGTTTTTCTTTCTCAAGCCTGTTTTTGCTATGTGGGGTCTTTTGTGTTTCCATACCAATTGTGAAATTTTTTGTTTTAGTTCTGTGAAAAATGTCATTGGTAGTTTGATAGGGATTGCATTGAATCTGTAGATTGCTTTGGGTAGTATAGTCATTTTCATAATGTTGATTCTTCCAATCCAAAACATGGTATATCTCTCCATCTGTTTGTATCATCATTAATTTCTTTCATCAGTATCTTATAGTTTTCTGCATACAGATCTTTTGTCTCCTTATGTAGGTTTATTCCTAGGTATTTTATTCTTTGTGTTGCAATGATAAATGAGAGTGTTTTCTTAATTTCATTTTCAGAGTTTCATCCTTCGTGTATAGGAATGCAAGAGATTTCTGTGCATTAATTTTGTATCCTTCTACTTTACCAAATTCACTGATTAGCTCTAGTATTTTTCTGGTAACATCTTTAGGATTCTCTTTGTATAGTATCATGTCGTATGCAAACAGTGACAGTTTTACTTCTTTTCTGATTTTGATTCCTTTTATTTCATTTTCTTCTCTGATTGCTGTGGCTAAAACCTCCAAAAGTATGTTGACTAGTAGTGGTGAGAGTGGGCAAACTGGTCTTGTTCTTGATCTTAGTGAAAGAGGTTTCAGTTTTTCACCGTTGAGAACGATGTTGGCTGTGGGTTTGTCATATATGACCTTTATTATGTTGAGGTCAGCTCCCTCTATGCCTAATTTCTAGAGATTTTTCTCGTAAATTGTGTTGAGTTTGTTGAAATCTTTTTCTGCATCTATTGAGATGATCATGTGGTTTTTATTCTTCAATTTGTTAATATGTAGTAACACATTGATTGATTAGCATATATTGAAGAATCCTTGCATTCCTGAGATAAACTCCTCTTCATCATGGTTTATGATCCTTTTAGTGAGCTTCTGGACTTTGTTTACTTGTATTTTCTTGAGGATTTTCACATCTATATTGATCAGTGATTTTGCCCTATAGTTTTCTTTTTTTTGTGAAATCTTTGGTATTGGTATCAGGGTGATGGTGGTCTTGTAGAATGAGTTTGGGAGTGCTCCTCCCTCTGCTATATTTTGGAAGAGTTTGAGAAGGATAGGTATTAGCTCTTCTCTAACTGTTTGATAGAATTTGCCTATGAAGCCATCTGGTCTGGGCTTTTTGTTTGTTGGAAAATTTTTTAATCAGAATTTCAGTGTCTGTGATTGGTCTGTTTATATATTCTATTTATTCCTGGTTCAGTCTCGGAATATTGTGCTTTTCTAAGAATTTGTCCATTGTATTGGAATATAGTTGCTTAGTGTTAGTTTTTACATCTCCTTTTTCATTTCCAGTTCTGTTGACTTGAGTCTTCTCCCTTTTTTTCATGATGAGTCTGGCTAATGATTTATAAATTTTGTTTACCTTCTCAAAGAACCAGCTTTTTTTTTTTTTTTTATTGATCTTTGCTATCATTTCCTTCATTTCTTTTTCATTTATTTCTGTTTTGATTTTATGATTTCTTTCCTTCTGCTAACTTTTGTTTTTATTTGTTCTTCTTTCTTTAATTGCATTAGGTGTAAGGTTAGGTTGTTCATTTGAAAATTTTCTTGTTTCTTGAGGTAGGATTATACTGGTATAATGTTCCCTCTTAGAACTGCTTTTGCTGCATCCCATAGGTTTTGGGCTGGTGTGTTTTCATTGTTATTTTTTTCTAGGTTTTAAAAAATTTCTTCAGTGATCTCTTGTTATTTAGTAGCATATTTTTTAGCCTCCATATGTGTGTATTTTATACTTTTTTTTTCCCCCTGTAATTGATATGTAGTCTCTTTGCATTGTGGTCAGAAAAGATACTTGATACAGTTTCAACTTTCTTAAGTTTACCAAGCCTTGATTTGTTCCCCAAGATTGGTCTATCCTGGAAAATGTTCAATGAGCACTTGAGAAGAAAGTGTATTCTATTGTTTTGGATGGAATGTCCTATAAACATTGGTTAACTCTATCTTGTTTAATGTGTCATTTAAAACTTGTGTTTCCTTATTTATTTCATTTTGCTTGATCTATTGGTGAAAGTGGGTTTTAATGTCCCCCACTTTTATTGTGTTACTGTTGATTTCCTCTTTTATGGCTATTAGTATTTGCCTTATGTATTGAGTTGCTCCTATGTTGGGTGCATAAATGTTTACAGTTTTTATATCTTCTTGGATTGATCCCATTATCATTATATAGTGTCCTTCTTTGTCTCTTGTGATAGTCTTTACTTGAAAGTCTATTTTTTTCTGATATGAGAATTGCTAGTCCAGCTTTCTTTTGATTTCCATTTGTATGGAATATCTTTTTCCATCCCCTCACTTTTAGTCTGTATGTGTCCCTTGGTCTGAAGTGGGTCTCTTCCAGACTATATATATATATGGGTCTTGTTTTTGTATTAATTCAGCCAGTCTATATCTTTTGTTTGGAGCATTTGATCCATTTACATTTAAAGTAATTATCAATATGTATGTTTCTATTACCAATATCTTAATTGTTTTGGGTTTGTTTTGTAGGTCCTTTCCTTCTTTTGTTTCCTGCCTAGAGAATTTCCTTTAGCATTTGTTGTAAACCTGGTTTGGTGACTCTGAATTCACTTAGCTTTTGCTTGTCTGTAAAGGTTTTACTTCTTTGTCAAATCTGAATGAGATCCCTCCTGGGTAGAGTAATCTTGGTTGTAGGTTTTTCCCTTTCATCACCTATGTTTTGCTTGTTTGTAAAGGTTTTAGTTTCTCATTCGAATCTCAATGAGATTCTTGCTGGGTAGTGTAATCTTGGTTGTAGGTTTTTCCCTTTCATCACTTTAAATATGTCCTGCCACTGCCTTCTGGCTTGCAGGGTTTCTGCTGAAAGATCAGCTGCTAACCTTATGGGGATTCCCTTGTATGTTATTTGTTGCTTCTCCCTTGCTGCTTTTAATGTTTTTTCTTTGTATTTAATTTTTGATAGTTTGATTAATATCTGTCTTGTTATGTTCCTCCTTGGATGTAACCTGTATGGGACTCTCTGCAATCTCATCTGGGGCTCTGGGTCCTCTGCACAGGTCATGTGGTTGTTAGCAGAACTCAGTGCCTTGCAGCTGCGTGATTAACGTCCCTGTTCTCTTGCTGTCAGCTGGGGATGGCTCTCAGCACCTGGAGGTCACTCTCAGGGCCTTGCCATGCAGCCCCTCCTATCTCAACATGGCTGTTTTACTTCCAGACTAGCAAGAGAACTCTTCTGCTTTTGTATTGTTCTGAACCATCTGTTCTGTTTTTATCTTTCATTTAACATTAAGAACATCTTTTTGTTGTTGTTGTTGTTTTGGTGGGATTTTTTGTTTTGTTTTATTCTGTTTTTTTTTTTTTTTTTGGCTGCTAGTGCAGCATGCAGGATCTTAGTTCCCCGACCAGGGATCAAATCCATTCTCCCTTGCAGTGGAAACACAGAGTCTTAACCACTGGATCACCAGGGAAGTCCCAAGAATGTCTTTTCATGTAGACAAATGGATGTTTACCTCATCCTCGTAAACAGCAGCACAACATTCCATTGTAGTAATAGATCATCATTTATTTAGCTAGACCCTAGTGACTGACTGACTGTTAACATTGCTTTCTATTCCCATTGCTTCAAACAATGCTGCAGTGAAATTTCCTTGCACACACAGTATGTCCTGGTGCATTTCTGCAAGAGTGCCTGTAGGGCAAATTATCCCTGGGTCCAAGAGGAAGCATGTTTCAAATTTTGATATATTACTGACTTATCCTCAATTATTATGACAATTTTCACTCCTGCCAATGGTGTTGGAGAATTTCTATTCTCCCTACCCTAGCCAGCATGGGATATTATGAAACTTTTTTTCCTTCCAGTTTCCTTGAGATATAACTGACATACAGCACTGTATAAGTTTAAGGTGCATGGCATAATGATTTGGCTTAAGTACATCTTGAAATGATTATCACAATAAGTTTAGTGAACCTCCATCATCTCATATAGATACAGAATAAAAGAAATAGAAAAAAATTTTTTTTCTCCTTCTGATGAGAACTTAGAATTTACTTTCTTAACAGCCTTCACAGATAACATACAGCAGTGTTAATTACATTTATCATGTACGTTACATACCTAGTACTTATTTCTGTAACGGGAAGTTTGTACCTTTTGACTATTTTCATCCACTTCCCCCTCCCCTCAATCCCCACCTCTAGTAACCACAAATCTGATCTCTTTTTCCATAAGTTTGTCTGTTTCTTTTTGAAACCTAATTGACCTACAACACTGTGTTAGTTCCTTTTGTACAATATAGTGATTTGATATTTCTATACATTTCAAAATAATCACCATGATAAGTCTGGTTGGCAACCAGCTGTTAGTTTTCTGAATCTATGACTCTGTTTCTGTTTTGTTGTACTTGCTCATTTGTTTTGTTTTTGAGATTCCACATATAAGTGAAACCAAACAATATTTGTCTTTGTAAATATCTTCTTTCATTCAGTAGGTGGCCTTTTTTTTTATTAATAGATGTTGAATTTTGTCAAAAGATTTTTCTTCATCTATTGAGCTGATCATATGATTTCTATTCTTCAGTTTGTTAATGTGGTGTGTCACACTGATTGGTTGGTAGATATTGAATCTCTTTCATCCCTGGAATAAATCCCACTTGATCATGTTGTATGATCCTCTTAATGTGTTGTTGAATTCAGTTTGCTAATATTTTGTTGAGAATTTTTGCATCTGTGTTTATCAGTGATATTGGCCTATAATTTTGTTTTCTTGTGTTCTCTTTGTCTAGTTTTGGTATCAGGGTGATGCTGGCCTCATAGAATAAGTTCAGAAGAGTTCCTTCCTCTGCAATTTTTTGAACTAGTTTGAGAAGGATAGATGTTAACTCTTCCTTAAATGTTTGGTAGAATTCACCTGTGAAGCCATCTGGTCTGGGATTTTTTGTTTGTTGGGAGATTTTTTACTGCTGACTCAATTTCATTCCTGGTCATTCATCTGTTCATATTTTCTACTTCTTCGTGATTCAGCCAGGAGATTGTACCTTTATTGGAATTTGTCCTCTTCTTCTAGTTTGTCCACTTTATTGACATATAGTTGTTCATTGTAATCTCTTATGATCCTTTGTACTTCTGTAGTGTTTGTTGTAACTGCCCCTTTTTGCTTATGATTTTATTTTGGGGGGGCTTTCTCTTTTTTTCTTGATGAGTCTGGCTAAAAGTTTATCAATTTTGTTTATCTTTTCAAAGAACCAGGTCTTAATTTCATTTATCTTTTCTATTTTTTTTTTTTTTTAGTCACTATTTCATTTATTTCTGCTCTGATCTTGGTATCTTTCCTTAACTAACTTTGGATATTGTTTGTTGTTTCTTTAGATGTAAGGTTAGATTGTTGATTTGATATTTTTCTTGCTTTCTGAGGTAGACTTGTATCACTATAAAATTCTCTCTTAGAACAGCTTTTGCTGCATTCCATAGATTTTGGATTGTGTTTTCATTTTCATTTGTCTCCAGGTACTTTCTTATTTCCTCTTTGATGTCTTCAGTGGATGATTGGTTGTTTAGTAGCATATTGTTTAGCTTCCACGTGTTTGTGTTTTTAGTAGTTTTTTCCTTGTAGTTGATTTCTAGTCTCATAGCACTGTGGTCAGAAAAGATGCTTGCTATGATGTATGGTCAGGCCCTCAAGATGGCTGTTCTCTTGCTCTCTGTACCTCCCCTGATCAACCAGTCCCTGCTTTACTCACATGACTCTCTAATCCTCTTAATCATAGGGCTTAATTAGTAACTGCCTACCTACTTGCCCCCTGCTCCAGCTGCTGGTTTCCCTGGTAATTGATGAGCTAATCTGGCATCAATTCACCCTATAAATGGTAGCTGCCTTCTTCCTGGAGTGGTGATGACTGGTGCCATGTCCTGTCTGCTGTCTGCCACAAACAGTGAGGTGTTGCTCCAGGACCTTGCTTCATGTGTAAGTTTCTCTTGTCCAATAAATCCCTGATGTCTCTGTTGCTGTCTCTGGGTGAGAAAACTCCTGGGAGCTGAGATGTCAGGACATAAGGACGGGAAACAGAAAGTTGTGGAGGTGATTGGGAGGAGGTCGTCTACAAGCATGTGGGGCCTTGTGGTAGCTGTGTACCACGAGAGATGTCTTTTTCTTCCATTATGTTGATGATATCCTGTTAACCTCAGTCTTTTCCCAGTTTAAAAGTAGCAGCCCAGTGCTCCTCATTCATCTGACTGTATGGGGGTGGCTGGTGAATAGAGACAAAACTCAAGGACCTGGATTATCTACAAAATATAAGCATACCCCTGACCACCACCTCTAAACAATTAGAGACACAGGCTTTAGGGATATGAATTCAGAGACAGGCTTGTGAATTAACATGGCCTGTTACCCGGGAGTGTTTGGTTGAGATCTGTGGCAACAGCAACATAATAAGAGTGCCCTTGGGCTTCTGGCCCCAACTATGGAAGGGGGCAGAGCAATGATAGAGTGTGATGGAACAACAGCTATATGCAGTCTACGATACATTACAACAGGTGGAAGACATTACAAAAAACCTACCCGATTCTTTGAGCATGCAAAAAACCACTATTCATTTGTATGCAACATATAGGATCCCTGTGGACATCGATAGTGACTAAGGAATCTACTTTATTGGCCATGAAGTTCAGGAATGGGCCAATACAAAGGACATACAGGGGCATTTCCACCTGCCTTACAACCCCACTGTTACCGGGCTATGAAGAGACTACTTAAACAACAGTTGAGGTGAGAAACTCACTCTTAACACATGGACACATCCCAGGAGCAGTTATCCCAGTGCTGATGCCATGTTAACCTGGAGGTAACTAGTCAACACTGTTCGAGTTCAACTGTTGACCACCAAAGGACTGTTGCCAACTACAGGTCAGGACAGTAACTCATATTTGCCCTTCACAGGATCTATCCCCAGGGGAACATATTATAACTAGCCCTTAGGATTGGCAGGTAAGTCCTCAGTCGTTTGGGTTTGCTGTCCCATTGGGGAATAGGATCAGAAAGGGATTTACAGATTTCACCTGTCTTCTACCCAGCCCCACCTCAGATTACTAAGGTAATTAATCCAGGCCTCTACTGTAGAAAGGCACCATTATACTAACCCTGTGTACTGTTACACCACCTCTCCAGTATTCGGCACTGGCTATGGAGACTGAGGGTGGGCAGGTGGTATGGTATTGCAGGCCAGGACAAAAAGTGTAGACAGGGGTGGCATTACCTCAGAATGTTACTGCTTGTATTTTGCTTAATGGTCATGATCTTCCCTATATTGTGCCTGTTAGACATCTTGCAGCTTGTCCTACTCTGAGTGAAGGGAATCTATTTGTGGACTGGGTGACAATGGTGGCCTTACTGAGAAATGAGTTTGATTGCTGGCTTTACAGTGAAATGCCATTGTCAACCTCTGAGAGTCCATGAAAAATTGACTTGATAAGCTCCTGGTTCCAAAGCCTACCTGTTGGACTGTCTGTATTGCATTTGTGGTATTTGGTTGCAGTTGCACTTCTCCCTACCTGTCCTCAATGGTAGCCTCCTCCTCCCCCGGGTAGCAAAGACTGCTGCCATGTCCTGCTTGCTGTCTGCCACAAACAGTGAGGTGTTGCTCCAGGACCTTGCTTCAGGTGTGTAAGATCCCTTGTCCAATAAGTCACCGATGTCTCTGTTGCTGTCTCTAGGCTCTTTCTTCAGGCTTGAGGCTGGAAACTACAAGCCTTGCAGGCCTGTGGGGTGCAGCCCAACATATGATTTTAATCTTCAATTTACTGGGGCTTGTCTTGTGGCCTACCATGTGATCTATCCTGGAGAATAGAACTTTTGCTTTTAAAAGACTTGCCTGATTAGATAAGTTGGACCCACCCAGGATAATCTCCCTTTGAATCGTAGTCAGCTGATTAGGGACCTTAATATCTGCAAAATTCCTTTTGCCATATCGTTGTATAATTACGAAGGTGATATCCAATTGTATTTACATGTCCCTACAACGCTCAAAGGAAATTACACTGGTGTTTACCCCAGGGGGCAGGAATTGTGGAATCCATCTTAAAATTCTGCCTACCACAGACTTCCCCCTGGCTATCTTACACTCCTTATACCACTGAGACAACAGGTAAAAAAGGTTAATCTACTGGTGTTATGATCTCAGTTACCACAGGAAATTGGTTGCCTTTATAATGGAAGCAAGGAGGATTTTTTCTGGAACCTAGGATATTTTCTCTGGAACCCAGGAGATTTTCTGAGGTTCCCTTCAATACTTCCATGCAAACAGTAAAGATCAATGGAAAGCTACAGGAACTGGAAAAAGGCAGGACAATTGAGGATTCAGACCATTCAGAAGGGAAGGATTGAATCATTCTACCAGTAAAGAATCTGGATGGAGCTGTGGGTTCTGGCTGTGGGCAAGGAAAACAGGGAATAAGTGGGTGAAGGTGGAAGCTATAGACATCAACTCTGACCTCGTGAATAACTACAGAAACCAGGACTGGTAGCTTTGCATATTTTCTGTTATATGTATGTGTTTATTCTAACTTCTCCTTCTCATTTTAATTTTATATAACACTAGGTGGAGGTCAACTTTACAATGTAGTCTTTAGTGGGACCTAAGACTGAAATTGAGGCCTAATTAATATAGGCAGCAATGGATTCAATGACTATTGGGGCTTTGTGGTTTACCTGGGGGAAGGGCAAGAACTTCACTTATCAGAGGGTTAGCTGTTTCTTGCTAAAATGTAGTTTCTTTGCTGGGCAGGTATTGAAATGTGTGTAGAATGGTGCATATGAAAGCTGAGAAGTCAAAGGGGTCAACTGAGCTTCTTATGAACTTATTGCTTCCCAGCTCCAAATTCATTCTCCAATTGCACACCCAGAGTGCTCAGTCCTTTGACTACCTTGTAGCCCCAGCCCAGGAGCCTTGGTGATCATCTTGCTGCAGTCTTAAGAGGCACGCCACGTGCTTCTGGCTTCATGCTGTAGCAACCCACAGCCCTCACCATGCACACTCCCAAGCATGACCAGGCCTGACTTTCCTGCCCCCTGCAGGGCTGTTCCTGAGACCTTTCCAAGGGGGGCAATGTCTACTCTGGCTTGGCATCTGCAGAAACATCCCAGCTTCCTCAGCAACCTGCTTACATGCCTTGGCTTGCCTGTGTCCTAGGTGATTGTTTCCTGTTTATCAGATGACCATAAACCAGTTCTGGCACAGGCAACCCAGCAAGTTTTCTCACCAGCTGGTGGTTGTCTGCAACCGCACCTTCTCCAAAATTCAACTAACTATCAAGTTAAGAAAAAAGGATTCTGTTGGAGCCAAACTGAGTATTATAACCTGGGAAGCAGATTCTCAGAAAGCACTGAGAACTCTTCCACCTGTTAGAAGTTGAAGGTGTAGACATCCTTTTTATTTTTTCTTTAATTGATTCTATGTTTTACATAAAAAGTTCAGTAAAAATTGGATAAAGTAAAGTGCACTGTTGTGGCTTCTCCCATTGCGGAGCACAGGCTCTGGATGCGCAGGCTCAGCAGCTGTGGCTCATGGGCCCAGCCGCTCCGCAGCATGTGGGATCTTCCCGGACCGGGGCATGAACCCGTGTCCCCTGCATCTGCAGGTGGACTCTCAACCACTGCGCCACCAGGGAAGCCCAAGTGAAGTGATTTTAAGCAGTAAATCAATCTTATCAACATAGCACAAGGCTGGCCGAAACCACAAGGCAGACTGCTCTGGAATATTTACATGATAACACATTAAACCTTGCAGGAGAACTTAAACCATACTTACAAAGTCTTCTGTGATCCTAGCACGTGGAGGCTTAAAAGCAAAACAAAAGCCAAAAACCAGGAAAAGCGGACTCTCAACCACTGTGCCACCAGGGAAGCCCAAGTAAAGTGATTTTAAGCAGTAAATCAATCTTATCAACATAGCACAAGGCTGGCCGGAATATTTACATGATAACACATTAAACCTTGCAGGAGAACTTAAACCATACTTACAAAGTCTTCTGTGATCCTAGCACGTGGAGGCTTAAAAGCAAAACAAAAGCCAAAAACCAGGAAAGACAAATTATTTTCAATATATTCACATATACCTTAAAATATAATACAGATCATCAGGGTAAGGGGTCGTGGGTGGGGATGCACATGAGTCTGTGT
The DNA here is from genome assembly GCF_003031525.2 of Neophocaena asiaeorientalis asiaeorientalis. NCBI lineage: Eukaryota > Metazoa > Chordata > Mammalia > Artiodactyla > Phocoenidae > Neophocaena > Neophocaena asiaeorientalis. Next base: position 178,385 of record NW_020174826.1, read on the forward strand.
GCTGACAGCACCGCCAAAGAGGAGACCCAGCCTTGAGAGTGGGGTCAGGCCTGGCCGGGGTCTCAGAAGGGAAGGTCTCAAGGGCCTAAACCCTTGCATCAGATGACCTCTACCAACAGCTCACAACCAGGGACCGCTTGTTGTAGATGGAGCTCATTTTTGTAAGCTCATTCTGCAGGTTTGAATTCCCCAGGGTGATGTGTCATCAGTAGCACAACCCTGACAGTGGGGTGGGGAGAGAGGGCCCACGGGATTTCTTCTTCTCAGAGTCTCTCCTACCAGCTTGCCCATCCTCCCACCCTGGCCCAGAAGGTCACACTAATTCAGTGTCCCGTTTGGGTTTGTAAACAGCCCCAAACTTCTACATGTACTTCTTAATGTACTCCTTGGTTTTGTGTCTCACATTCTCATTGCACTACAGGTTCTTGGGGTTCTTACAGTACTTCAGCTCCTTATTCATAATGCCGTGAGTGAGCTTGTGAGCTAGGTGTTTGAAATCTTCAGCTGTGGTAATTCTTCCCACTTTGCAGTCAGGTTTCCAGTAAGTGTTCAGGCACTGGACGATGAACTGGGACATCTCTTTTCTGAATACTTCTTTGCTTTTCTTAGCCAGATCACTGGGGGCATCTGCTTCTGCTGTCTTAGGCTTTTTTGAAGTCTTCATGGGATTTTCATCATATGTTGGTGTTCCCAGGTCCATCTCAGCTTCATGCTCTAAGGCTGGCATCTTCTCCTGGGCTTTCCCAAGTAGGAGGATCCCACTGAGTCTGCCTTGTGATCACATGGTAGTAGTAAATCTTCCCTTCTGGGTCTCAGGCTGTCTTCCAGTTGGGAGGTAAGACAATGGTTTTTGGTTTGGGAGGAGATGGGGGTGGTAAATCCAAGAGGTTATTTGTCACAACTATTTCAGGTGGCTGTAAGGGCTGAGGCTACCCTAGTACAACTATTGTAGTCATGGCTGTGGCTGGCTGTACAACCACTCCTCGTGGGTGAGCTGTGAAAATCTGTTGTCCCTGGATGTACTGAAGACTTGGCTGGGCATAACTCTGTATAATTGGTGGAGTTGTCTGTGAATAGGGTGACGTCACACCATAGACAGTTGGACAAGCCTGTCCTTGATAATATATGGTTGCTTGAGACTGTGCAGGAGAGTACTGCTGCTGTACACTCATGGACTGTTGGTTTGAATCCCAAACACCATAATTCTGTCCCTGGACTGAGCCTGGGGCTGGCACTGGCAGGATGGTGATGCTGGGGTCTTGGTGTACCACACCATCACTTTGGGCCACATACTGTGAACTGGAAACTTCCACAGGGGCTGCCACATGTGGCACCACTGGCACAGGTGGAGGGGCAGCAAGGGGTTCTGTAGAATGTCCCACCAAGGGCTGAGAATAATCATAAAGAGAAGAACACACAGGATCCATGCTGGGTGTGGGGAGGAGCACCTTACCAGCATTAGGATTGCTGGGATCCACATAGGCCTGCATGGGGTAACCTGGTGGGTAGCCAGCAAAGGGGTGATGAGGGGCATGGTAGCCAAGAGAGTCATAGGGCAGTGGAGACATCATTCCCAGGTTCTGCATCTGCTGCTGTTGTTTTTGAGCCTCCCGTTGAGCTACCTCCTGCTCAAACAACTTTCAACGCTCCTCTGTAGAAAGTTGATTGCGATCTTTAATTCGTACTTTTTAGAGGTTGGTGTATCATATCTGCCACCTGTCCTTTTTGTTCCCCGCTCATAGGCAGGAGAAGGTGGTAAGAGGGAGCCCCTTCGTTCCCTTTTCTCTTTATTTTGAGTTTGTTTGTCTGGGTCTCTCTTTCTTGACCTGTTAGGAGTCTTTGGGGCAACTGTTTGATCTCTGAAGCCAACAGCATCCCTTCCTCATTCAGTTATTGTGCTCTCCTTTTCAGTTTGCCTTTTCTTTGGAATTCGATATACCTCCTTTAGGTCTTTCCAACTGTCCAGGAGCTTGGTGGCCAAATCACTTATATCTACTGTTTTATGTGGCTGTTCCTGGCTCTTCTTACTCTCCACATAAGGTACACCCTCCTCTTCATCTTGGGATGGTGTTTCCTCAGCAATAGGTTCATCTAGTTTTGTGCCATTGCTCTCTTTAGGCTCTATTTCAGTGTCAGCCTCTGGTTCAGATGTGGGTAGCTTAATGGCCTCCATAGTAATTTCACTATCAACATTGATTCAGGCAGCTGTTATGTGAGTAGCTGTTGTTCCTCTTCTTCTATAGGGATGTTTTCTAACTGATCAAGGTCCTGTTTGCCATCCTTGCCTTCTAGCTCACTGGTAGCATCAGAGATCGCACTGTCCATGCCATTTTCACTTATAATTTTAAGTCTGAGAGACATTAGCTTCTTGGGGGTGTCTGTGTCAGCTTCTATGCTCAGCTTGGTGGAAGGATCAGGTGTGTTGAGCGGTGTGGGAGCACGAGATGTATTCTCGCTAGAATACCCATCTCCTTCTCTCAGCTGAGGGACAGCAGTCTTGGTTTGAGACCAACGTTGAATAATAGGAAGTACTTTGCTTTCCTCCAACATATTTTTAGTAGGAATGGGTAAATGTTCCAAAGTCTTTATAATCTATTCCTGAAGCTTCTGGTTACTTTCCCGGCCATCACATAGTTCTGCCATCCAGATCCACAACAAAGGCAGCCCATGACATTCCAGAAAGGACTTCAGGCAAGACTGTGAATGTGTGTTCTGTATGAGCTTGAGACAGGTAAGTTTCTGTTCCAAAGTTTCAATTCTAACCGTTAGCCAGTATAAGCTGAGCACCTGGTTTTTATCAGAGAGACCCTCACCATTCTCCATCAGAGCTTCTAGCTCTCCATCCACAGAATCCTTCCGAGATCGTTCTTTCTTCATTTTCCCTCCTGCTGCTCTGATGCTGACTCTGTTCTCTCCTCCCAGGTAACCCCGGCAATTAGCCAACCCACAGAAACATCTCTGTGCTTCCTTCCTGAACTGATAGTCAAATGTTAACTCTGAGCCTGAAGGAACCAGTTTGGTGGTAAAAATCCCAACTCTCAGTTGTCCGTTCACAGTCCATTTTTGAGTCTCACAGTTTGGTTCACAGCTGTGATTCATGAATGGGAGCAATTTCCTTTTTGAGTGGCATCTATTATCTCATCATTCTTCAGGGCCATGAAATAGTAGGGGATGTTTTTGTTTCGTGCATACTCCTTTACCTGGGCTTTAAACTCTTTATGACCAAGTACCTCTCCACAATATTCCAGGACAAAGTTGTTCGAAGGAAGATCCTTAGCAGCTCTCAAGCCCCAGCCTTTCTTTTCTGTGAGTATGACTTCCACATCTGCATGCTGTTTTCTTTGAAACCGTCTATTGGAACAATAATCCCCATTTGGACAACGAGAAGAACATTAAATCATGAGGAGATGATTAAGACAATCTTTCCCACATGCTATTTCACCTTGAGCTCTTTCATCTTTAGAAAGAGGTGTACACTCACACTGCATTCGCTTAATATCCCGATGGGATTTATTCTTCTTTCTTTCTGTTAAATAAACATTTTATTCAATCAGATCAAAGTAACAAGGCATCTTCCCCTGTTTAGCACACTCCTTCCACCGCTCTGGGTCCCTGAAGTCCTTCATGACACATGAAGGCCCAACCAATGCTGAGCCTAGAGGCACTGCTGTCTCTCCCTGCTCTACCTCCACTCTAACTTTCTTTCTGTCCTGAAGCCCACCATCACTTTCAGAATCACTCTCCAATTCCTGTCTCCTTTTTTAAAGAGGCCCTCTATCTTTCATATCATTTAAGTTTTTCAAAAGATCTTTCTCCTCATTCACAGCTAAAGAGCCCTTAATGGAATTGCTGCTTATTTCAGGAGCTTGCACTGACCCCTTGTCCTTCTGAAGGGACAGAAAAAAATATTGGGCTGGCCTGAAAAGTGAGATCCTCCATGTTGATCCCAATTCTCCTCCTCTTCACGGTCATCTGTTAAGGAATCTGGTACCTGCCCTTGAATTCGATCATACACAACCTCAGTTCCAGACGGTCTACCTGCTGATTTTGGATCCCAGTAGCCATTGCCTTGCCAGTAATTACCTGTCCCACTATACTGTTCTGCACTTTGCTGATACTTGTGTCCACCACAGGCTCCATAGCTGCTGTCAGGTTGCTGATATGTGGTAGTAGGCTTTTCCTGTTGAGAGAAGTCCCACCCTAGATTTCTGAGCTCTTCTGATGATGAACGGAAACCATCCACTTGGGAGATCTCACAAGAAGAAAAATTTGACTCTGTTTTTCCCAATCTACTATCTGGCCTGTTAGGGAAAGTGGTCTGTTGCCGAGACTTACTTGAGACATCTTCAAAATCATCAGAAGAATAAACTGGCAGCTCTTCTTGCTGCCTAGAAGTTATTTTGGCTTTCACTGCTTCCTCAGAATTTGGATGACCTAGAGGGTCATATTTTATGTCTGTATGACTTGTACTATCAACCCCATCACTCTGAGGACGAGCAATTTCAGACAGGTGATTATCTATCTGTTTTTGGCTGGGCTGTGTAAAAGAGATTTCTGAATTCTTCTCTGTTGCTTTATGAAAGAAGAACTTCTCAGTTTGAGGACAGGCTTTACTTGCTATACTCTCAAATTTTTCCTCATATGAATGCCTCCTTGGCTCCAATCACTCATCTTCCCAGTGGTCAGAATAGTGTCTGTAACTTTGACTGCTCCGAGAAGAACAAGGACTTGTTTCTTCCATGGGCAAAGTAGAATTCTTTGGCACAACCACAACAGACTGAAGACGGTTTCTTGGAATACTGCTATCATCAGAATCTGTATCTTCTGAATCACTTTCATCACTTGAACTTTCGGAAGAACCAGAATAATCTTCATGGACAGTAGATACAATCTCTGAGGCATGACTACTACTGTCACATTTTAATGTATGTTACACCATCACTGTCCTCCATGATTAAATTCAAATCACAAGAAGAAAATACAACTTCTGAGTCATCAGAAGTATGTGCCCGTCCTCTTCCACCTTCTTCATCTAAAGAGATTTCTGGTCTTCCTCTTCTATCAGGCAGTATGGAGTTCCCTTTTTCCTTGAGCCTCTTGCACACATTTCCCAGATAGTCCATTATTATGTCTGTTTTCCCAGGAAGCAAATCCTCTTCCTGAATCAGGAAGGCCACTAGCTACTTCTATTATTTCTTTCTCTGCATGCTTTAAAAAACTCTGAGCTTTTACTCTTCAGCACAGCATCCAAAACTGGAGATGTATTCTTTCCACATTGCAAGAGAGTTAAACTGTCTACGTTTGTCCCTGGTGGAAGACTCTGAAGAGACTAAGCAATACATGAGCTCCCTGTAGGTGGAAATAAATCATCAAAATGATTAACAGAAGCTGAACTAGTACTACCAACACTCTGCTTATATTCTCCACATGCAAATTTTGAGTGCTGATCTGTCAGACTTCCATTATCACATATAACTGTTTTTGATTTCAAATGCACATTCATAAAGCTATTTGAAGAAATCTTCGTTACTAAAGGCTCAGTATTTTCAGCTCCGAATGACACAAAGAAGGGCGGTTGTAATTTGAAGTACAGTTTATATCTGAATCTTTGGTTTTACATCAAGAAACTATCACATCAACTGGTTCTTTAACTATTGTTTTGGAATAATCTATAGTCATAACTGGCAAAGATATGAGTTGATCCTGGTGTGGTGACACTGGAGGTTCTGTTTCTCTAAATGGGCTTTCTGACTTACTATGCTGCATGTGAGTATCATCCAAGAATTTTTCTTTACATCTATTAATGTTTTGAAATCCATTTGATGAAAGCATGCACGTTTTGACCAAAGGGGATACCTCTGATCCATTCACACTATCATCAGAAGACATCAAAACAGTGTCACGTTTAGAAGTGCAAAATGTTGCCAAATCAGATTCTGCCCCAGGAGATCCGTTTATATTAAATTCGGTGGGACAATAACTTCTTAATTGATCATTCTTCACTTTACATAAAGAGTCTAATTCCTTAATACTATCATGGCTATCATGTCCTATAAATTCAGACTTAAAAACAGGTGATTCATCTAGCTTTTTAAAAGTATGTGAATCATTTAATCGATTTGATGGAGATGGAGACCCAATCTTCTCTCTTTCAGGAGCTTTACTAATCACACTTAATTCACTACCTTTTGAACAAGGAGTCTGTAAACTAAAAGAATTAGACTGTTTGATTTCCTCATTCAATTCTGTACAACATAAAGAATTTTTAAATTTATCAGACTTGGGTGCAGGTTCTGAAGGGGCAGGTTTATAACGGGAAGCACTCTTACCGTGCTTGGAATATGATGACCCGCGTCGGAATCCCTGTTCATTAGTGGGAGAGTAACATCTTTTCATCGCTTCATTTTCTGAAGTCCTTTTGGATTCTCCTAATTTTGAAGAATCCTTGGATTCTCCTAATTTTGAAGAATCCTTTCGTCTTTCTTCCATCTCTAAGTAAGAGGACTCAGTTTTACAGTCTCCATCAGATTTAGAATAGGAGGATGGCGTCTTAGGTCTCTGTAAGAGCAAGGAGGAGACGAGGTGCGCCTTGAGTATGTCTTCTTATACTAACCATCCGAGTCAGAACTTTGTCTTGACCTGTTATCTGTATATGACCGAGACTAGCGTGACCTCTCTCGATAAGGGGAACTCCTATGGTAACGACCATCATAATGAGAGTCGTCATAATGGGATCGTTCTGACCGAGAATAGGGTGAAGTAGTTCTAGAACCTCTGTCAGATCTAAAACGAAACCTCCGCCTTCGCCCTCTCTCTGGTCTACAGCGAGAAGATATATAACAAGTATCTCTTTCAAGTTTTGAGTAGCTAAAATATTTATCGTCTTTCTCTGTTTTAGATTGTGAAGATTTGAGGAGCTCTGCTTAATGTGTAATGCAGATGCATACTAGACATTAGGGAAGGAGAAGGCCCGAACTGAATTCTGTGTTTAATTTTTTTTGTCCTGCCTTTAAATTTTATTCCATCAGAGGTATGAATGCCAGAGGGGGATCCTCTTCCAAGCTTGCCTTTTCTTGGGTACTCTCCCTCTGCCCTAGGGTGCTGTTAAGAGTTCTCAACATGCAGTCATCCCTCAGCATGAGCAAGGAATTGGTTCTAAGGCTCCCCCTGCCCTCCCCCCCCCACCAGTCCCCTGTGATTGCTGAAATCTCTTATATAAAATGGAGTAGTACAGTCTGCCCTCAGTACCCCGGGGCTCCACATTGGAGGATTCTGCATCCGAGGATTCAATCTATTGCAATTCAATTTACGGTTGGTTGAATCCAGGGTGCAGAACCCATGGATACAGAGGGGTAATTGTATTTATTTCACTCTATTATAGCTTAACAATTCTGGTTAAATTTACCGTGGTCTGTCTCCTGGTTGGACCTAGATTGGTAGAGGTGTGATGACTTGCTTGAGTTTGGGACAAAGAAGTGAGCATGAGTAGCACTTTCTCCCCTCTCTTTGGGAATAAGCTGCTCACAGAAAGCATGCATTGGGCCGCATTTCTCCATAAGTCTTACAAGGGCAGGCGGCAAAATAGTCTGGGTCCAGTGCTGTCTGTGGCTGGATGTGTATGTCTGTATCATTATGGTCCTCAGTGTAAGGAAGCCCTCTTTTACACAGATATAAGGCTGAAATTAGAGAATGAGCGTTATTAGTAATAAAGATAATACATCATGTTCTACATACCTCTTGTCTACTTATGAATTACTTTAGAACCTGGGTGGAGAAGAGGTTAACATGCTTCACTTAAGGGAAGAAGCTTATTACTATCTCTTTTGACAAGTTGACTGTGAATTGGTTTTATCACTTTCTAGGCTTGTTCTATTCATAATTAACATATATTGAAACTTATATTAATATAAACAGACAATCCTGCAATATTTGCTGTCAGGAAATAGATAAGGGACAACCTTCAAATCCAACTTTTGTGTAGTTGGGCCCTTCAACTATAAGCAGGTTTTAGTTATTTTTCTAAGTCTCTTACGCTTTTCATGGTGAGTTGAATATCTTTATTATAAAAAAAATTTCTCTGTAAAACTAAACATTTTAAAGAACCTATACAACATACATAAGGGTCCCAAAATGCTCACTTTTCATAAAAATGACATCTATTTCCATAGACGAGTTCCCCAACATCCTGACAGCTGATGAAAGAGTGACACATAGGCTTTAGGGTCTAGGTCACAGATTCTGTCACCTAGGAAGCTTTCAAGTACAGCAAGTAATAGAAAAACCCAACTGAGAATGGCTTACATAGAGTGAACCAATTAACTTCCTTTGGAACTACAGAGATACATGTTGCTAGAAGTGAAACTAGAAGCTCACATAATGTGACTTAGAACCCAGTTTCTTTCAGTTTTTAACTGTCACTTCCCTGGTGTTGACTGTTTTTGGACAAACTTACTCCCTCCCCCCACACCCCAGTTCATAATCCTAAACTGACTTTGAGAAACTCTAAGAATTACATGAATCCTTTTTGTGAAACAAAGAGAATCTATATCATATATTCAGCGAAAGTGTCTAAGAGTTACTGATTGGACCAACCTAGGTAATCGTGCCAATTCCAAAACATTCAGAGATGACACATTCAGATTGGCTCTATGAATCAGGGCCTTTCTCTGAGGCAGGTGAGGCCCATTTTCCATCTAAATCACAACGGTGAGAATGGAGGGACGGAGTAGGTATTAAAAAAAAATTCAGGCTATTACTCCAAGAAGGAAGAAAAATAGATACTGGGCAGCCATATAACAGGTATTCATTATAGGTACTTCCAGAGTCTATTTCCTATTTACTCAAAGAAATTTAAGACTTTAGGTAGCCCCAAAATTCACATATTTTCTGCATGTTACCTAACACATTTTTAGAAAATAAAAAGGTAAAATAATGTGAAATGACTTAATTTCTATAAGTGATCTTATAATCAAAGAGACCTTGCTACAAAAGTGAAACTTTATCTAGAGGATTTTATATTCAGTAAAGTGTTCACATTCAAGAGCAAATTCTCATTCTGATGATTCATGAAGTCACTTGTGATATTCCTTCTTTAGTGTGGTGTTTATATAAAAACATGAGTCTCTAAAATTGCCATGGCAAAAATATTTTGAAGCTTGATAGCCTTCTTTTCACAAAGCATGGTTTCCATCATTGCCTTGGATCACACTGTACCTTATGTTCATTCTCTGGTACAGAGCTCCAGCAGCTTTTTTTTTTTTTTTTTGCTCTTTCTCTTGCCCTGCATCTTAATCTTCAAGCATTCTCCTACAGTCATGTTCTGGTTTTCCCTTTGTCAGCCTCCGCCACTTCCACTCCCTCCTAGACTCTTAATACTTTTTTCAAGATAAAGTTCTTTACCTTTAACTGCTGAAATCCAAGAAAGAGCCTGTAGTGAAATGAAGACTTGCAGTTTTCCCCACCTGCTTAGTTGCTTGCATTCTGTCTTCAGCCGCTACAGTTTGAATCTGCCTCAAGTTATCAGTGGCATTAATCTTTATCTTACCAAAATATTTACATGGTTGATAATCCCTTTTTCTTTGATCCTTTTATCTGATTGGTCTTCCTCTGTCACTCCTAAGACACAGCCATGTCTTTCTGTTCTATTAATTTCTCTCACTGCTCTTTTATGCATCAAATAGACAGGTGAAGTAAGGCTCTGAAAGTACTCACCTTTCTGGTCTCAATCTTTCAACTTCCTCTTCCATTTATTTTTCCATTACCAAATTGACTACTCACTGCTCAAGACATGTCATCTGTGCTTTTTTCCAAGGTTCCCTTGGAAATATCTTCCTTCAAGGCTCAGCTTAAATATTTTCCCTCCATGAACCCTGCTCTAGTTTCCTCCAAACTTGAACTATCTCCAATTCCTTTAACCAGGTCCATGTTCTATCACCAGCTCTTGACCGAATATTTGCGAAAGCTCTCTAGCTAGTATCCCTGCTTCTTGCCTGTCTTCTACTTGTTTCTCCATACTACCACTAGAACTGTCTCTCATACAATCTGAACCCCTCATCATGGCCTATAAGATCTGGCTCCTGCTAATATCTATTGGCCCAGGAACTGTGCTAAGAACTTTACTTGAATTAATCCATTTAATCCTATGAGCTACATACTCTTTTAATTTTTTACATCTTTATTGGAGTATAATTGCTTTACAATGTTGCTTTAGTTTCTGCTGTATAACAAAGTGAGTCAGCTATATGTATACATATATCCTCATATCCCTTCCCTCTTGAGCCTCCCCCCCCTCCCTATCCCACCCTCTAGGTGGTCACAAAGCACCGAGGTGATCTCCCTGTGCTATGCGGCTGCTTCCCACTAGCTATCTATTTTACATTTGGTAGTGTATATATGTGCATGCCACTCTCTCACTTCGTCCCAGCTTCCCCTTCCCCCTCTCTGTGTCCTCAAGTCCATTCTCTACATCTGTGTATTTACTCCTGTCTTGCCCCTAGGTTCATCAGAACCTTTTTTTTTTTAAGATTCCATATATATGTGTTAGTATACGGTATTTGTTTTCCTCTTTCTGACTTCACTCTGTATGACAGACTCTAGGTCTAGCCACCTCATTACAAATAGCTCAATGTCATTTTTTTTTATGGCTAATATTCCATTGTATATATGTGCCACATCTTCTTTATCTATTCATCCGACGATGGACACTTAGGTTGTTTCCATCTCCCGGATATTGTAAATAGAGCTGCAATGAACATTTTGGTACATGACTCTTTTTGAATTATGGTTTTCTCAGGGTATATGCCCAGTAGTGGGATTGCTGGGTCATATGGTAGTTCTATTTGTACATGTGTTTGTTGGCAGTCTGTATATCTTCTTTGGAGAAATGTCTATTTAGGTCTTCTGCCCATTGTTGGATTGGGTTGTTTGTTTTTTTGTTATTGAGCTGCATGAGCTGCTTACAAATTCTGGAGATTAATCCTTTGTCAGTTGGATGCATTTGCAAATATTTTCTCCCATTCCAAGGGTTGTCTTTTGGTCTTGTTTATGGTTTCCTTTGCTGTGCAAATGCTTTGAAGTTTCATTAGGTTCCCTCTGTTTATTTTTGTTTTTATTTCCATTTCTATAAAAGGTGGGTCAAAAAGGATCTTGCTGTGATTTATGTCATAGAGTGTTCTGCCTATAGTGTCTGGTCTTACATTTAGGTCTTTAATCCATTTTGAGATCATTTTTGTGTCTGGTGTTAAGGAGTGATCTAATCTCATACTTTTACATGTACCTGTCCAGTTTTCCCAGCACCACTTATTGAAGAGATTGTCCTTTCTCCACTGTACATTCCTGCCTCCTTTATCAAAGATAAGGTGACCATATGTGCCTGGGTTTATCTCTGGGCTTTCTATCCTGTTCCATTGATCTATCTTTCTGTTTTTGTGCCAGTACCATACTGTCTTGATTACAGTAACTTTGTAGTATTGTCTGATGTCAGGGAGCCTGATTCCTCCAACTCCATTTTTCGTTCTCAAGATTGCTTTGGCTATTCGGGGTCTTTTGTGTTTCCATACAAATTGTGAAATTTTTTGTTCTAGTTCTGTGAAAGTTGCCAGTGGTAGTTTGATATGGATTGCATTGAATCTGTAGATTGTTTGGGGTAGTAGAGTCATTTTCACAATGTTGATTCTCCCAATCCAAGAACATGGTATATCTCTCCAACTATTTGTATCATCTTTAATTTCTTTCAGCAGTTTCGTATAATTTTCTGCATACAGGTATTTTGTCTCCTTAGGTAGGTTTATTCCTATGTATTTTATTCTTTTTGTTGCAATGGTAAATGGGAGTGTTTTCTTAATTTCACTTTCAGATGTTTCATCATTAGTGTATAGGAATGTCAGAGATTTCTGTGCATTAATTTTGTATCCTGCTACTTTACCAAATTCATTGATTAGCTCTAGTATTTTTCTGGTAGCATCTTTAGGATTCTCTATGTATAGTATCATGCCATCCAAAAACATGAGAACATTACTTCTTCTTTTCCTATTTGGATTCCTTTTATTTTCTTTTCTTCTCTGATTGCTGTGGCTAAAGCTTCCAAAACTCTCTTGAATAAGAGTGGTGAGTGTGGGCAACCTTGTCTTGTTCCTGAACTTAGTGGAAATGCTTTCATTTTTTGACCGTTGAAGATGATGTTGGCTGTGGGTTTGTCATATATGGCCTTTATTATGTTGAGGAAAGTTCCCTGTATGCCTACATTCTGCAGGGTCTTTTAGCATAAATCGGTGTTGAATTTTGTCAAAAGCTTTTTCTGCATCTATTGAGATGATCATATGGTTTTTCTCCTTCAATTTTTAAATACGGTGTATCACATTGATTGACTTGCCTATATTGAAGTATCCTTGCATTCCTGGGTTAAACCCCACTTGATCATAGTGTATGATCTTTTTAATGTGCTGTTGGATTCTGTTTGCTGGTATTTTGTTGACAATTTTTGCATTTATGTTCATCAGTGATATTGGCCTGTAGTTTTCTTTCTTTGTGACATCCTTGTCTGGTTTTGGTATCAGGGTGATGGTGGCCTTGTAAAATGAGTTTGGGATTGTTCTTCCTTTTGCTATATTTTGGAAGACTTTGAGAAGGGTAAGTGTTCATTCTTCTCTAAATGTTTGATAGATTCACCTGTGAAGCCATCTGGTCCTGGGCTTTTGTTTGTTGGAAGATTTTAAATCACAGTTTCAATTTCAGTGCTTGTGATTGGCCTGTTTGTATTTTCTATTTCTTCCTGATTCAGTCTTGTCAGGTTGTGCATTTCTAGAACTTGTCCATTTATTCCAGGTTGTCCATGTTTTTGGCATATAGTTGCTTGTAGTAATCTCTCATGATCTTTTGTATTTCTGCAGTGTCAGTTGTTACTTCTCCTTTTTCATTTCTAATTATATTGATTTGAGTCTTCTCCCTTTTTTTCTTGATGAGTCTGGCTGATGGTTTATC